>NC_135866.1:29411050-29478550 GCF_031162955.1 Sander vitreus
GTTTAGGACATCAGCTTGATGATGGATGTCCTGGTCTTCAGCCTCTTCAGAGTTGAATCATGTGGAGGGGAGGATGGAGGCTGGACGGAGGAGGGACAACAGACAGAATATTGGGCTCATTTTTCACTTTATAGCCCAACCAGCCTCTTCTCTCATCGTCTACTTCTTCCCCTCCATTCATTAATCCATCCATCCATCAATCCTTTCTTCTCACTTTTTTGACACCCTCTGGGTCTTTCTCCTTTGGTCTTTGTCTCCCTTATCTCGTGCCATCTTATTTCTTATCCCTCTTGCTTTTTCATTAATTATATATTTCCTGCATCACTTTCTTCTCCACCTCCCACGCTCCATCTGTTCCCATCCTCCTCCCCATCTCTCTATCCTTTCATCCCTCCTTCCTTCCTCCTTTCCACCACTCTCAATGTTCTCCTGTCTTCCTTTTAATTCCATTCTCATCCCTCTTTCCTTGCATCCTTCATATATTTTTTCCCCTCTCTATTTCCATGCCTCCTATTCTCACTCCCTTTCTTCTTTCCCCCCTGACTCTCTCCACCTCTCCTCTCACCCTCTTCCTTCTTTCCTACCGTGGTTGATTTCTCCCTGGCGGTGGCTGTGATTCGTTTCGAGATGGATGAGCCAGCGTTGCAATCATCCTCGTCCCCGCCGCTTTTGATGGATCTCCCGGCTCGTCCGTTGGAGTCATTGTTCAGCGTGAGCTACCCCCTCGGTGGCAGACTGATGAAACCGCCCGGCTGGAGACAGGGGCGCTTCTGTTTTAATGTGTTTTGTAAAGGCCCAAATGTCACTGGATGTACTCTCAGGGTCCTCACTATAAGCCAGACCTCTCTGGTACTGAGTAGGACCCCCGGTAGCCTAAAGTGCTGAAAACCCCTTTAAACTTTTTGCTCCCTGCCGAGTCGTCATTTTGCAGTTCCTGTGGATTTTTCAGCAATGCACTGCTTGATCCGGAGGTCATGTTGTTCATTTAAGTAAATTGTGATGGTTTAGACACCATGTTGAGATGATTGATGTAATGGCCTTATATCCTGCTGCTAGCATCCTTTTTAAGAAAAATTGACGGGCGGGACCTGGTTGGTGATTTGCAGGACAAGAAATCTCAAAATGTCTGTTAAAACTGAGCTAAATGTGTTTTTCTATGATGTCTAGGTTACATTTAACAGTAGGGATGTAACGATGCATCGTGAATCCGTTAAAAATCCCGAGAACATTGTGTCTTAAACTTAAAATCGAAAATCTTTGGTACATCCAAATATCACAATGAATCAGCAAGGGAATTCAAGGCTATCCAACAACCCTAAAAAAACACTTCTCTCTCGGAAATCACTCTAAAGGGCCGTCCACACCAAGAACCATAACTATAACGATGTGAGCATCCACACTGCTGAACCATAACGTTCTGCAAACGGCGACATTCAGCACACGCTGCACGCTCCAGCTGATAATAATACATCACAGCAGACGTTTCAACGTACGATTACAGGAATGTCTGTAGCAATATCCAACATATTTGTGAATTTGGGTACATTTTATGAACCAAAAAAGTCTGACCGGCGGTCCCCGGGGCGGCGACACCGCTGCCTTCTCCAGGAAACAGCGGGCGCAAAAAACGCCAACGGTAAGATAATCGCATTTAAAATACAATACAAATACAAGATTCACTCGCTGTGGTTTCTGTGACACGAGAAATACTTTTAAAGTACTGATGTTTAAAAATACACAGTGCTAAAGGATCATAGCCCCACCGAGGGGAAAAGTCACGCCACTGACCACCTGTGTGAAAAAAATCTCTCCGCTGTGTCACTCTCTGCCGTGCCATGCTGTAAACTCAGATGGATTCTGATTGGCTGTCAGTGTCTCTCTCCGCCGTGCCATGCTGTAAACTCAGAAGGATTCTGATTGGTTGTGTCTGTGTTTCTATCGTTCATCAAATGGCTCTAAAAGTGATCCCAACTGTATCGTTCTGCACTGTCGTTGTCGTTATAGTCGTGGTGTGGACTCCACCGTCCACTGGAGTTAGAAAAGATTTTTTAAACTATAGATTTATAGTTAGCGTTATAGTTATCGTTGTTGGTGTGATCGGCCTTTAACTCCAATATGTTTTGGTTGTGTTGGGGCCTTTGTCAGACAGTAACACACTTAAATAACTGATAGTTTTTACACTTTAACTTCCTTTCCTTTGAATTATCAGGATTTCTCTATACAGTCGTGGTCTAGAATGAAAAGGGTTTAGACGCAACATTTTTTTTTGTCCGTTTGCTGTGCCGAGATTTAAAATGTGTGCGTCAAAATGTCACACCTTCCCACCTGAGTGCTTCCATTGAGCTCGAGTTTCTCGTGACACCCTCGTGCTCCTCGTCCTCCGCTGCCGCCACCTGCGTCCTCCTCTGCCTCCGTCTCGGGAACATGAACCCTGGGATTTCATTTGACTCCGTTTCCATTTCCCCCCCTTTGTCTGCCGTACATGAATATTTAAATGAGAAATACTGATCTTTCACCGCCTCCGCCACAAATCCACCATCTACAGCTGGGTCGTAATTCAATTCGAGCGTAACACATTTATCGCTAGGTACAGGGTGTTTTTCTGGTCTCTGGTTGAATGTTTATAAGGCAGTGCCGCAGGGATGGTGAATAAGCTCAAGACAATACTATTTGATATCTGATGCCCAATCCAATCCATCTGAAATCGCTCTACTGTATGAATAATGGGACATGACCATGAATAACCTCTGTCTGAGGCTCAAACATAGATCTCTTTGCTCTCCCAGAATAAGGGACTCAACAGAATCTACAGTACTTTCACAATATGTTAAAAAACATAAACTCAATATGCTATTGAAACGGCCCGCCAGTGCCTACGTTTGGTATTTTTGCTTATTGTGATGACATTTCTCAGAGTATCTTCAAATGTTTCATATCCCTTAAATCTGTACAACCAAAAGTAAAAAGGTTATGTGAGTCAATACATATTTAAAAATTACTAAATGTACTGAAATTGTGTCAAAAAAAAAAAAAAAAGTCGGTTTGAGTTTTCATCCAATTTTACTAAATAAATCAGACTGATCTCATGAAGTAGCGTATGTATGACACGCCAATCCGTATGCCATTATTGGCGTGTTATCAAGACGCATACTCACTTTTTAGCGTGTTTATCAACGGCGTTTGGCCTCCATTGACCTCAATTGACGCCGTCGTGAGTAGTACGAAAGGGCGATAATCCGCGCAGGGAGGTTGGTTGGGGGGGGGGAGGATGGGTCAAACACAGGACTTTCACCCAGGAGACCGGGGATCGTTTTCCTAAACCCAACCCGCGTGTGACGTTTCCTAAACCCAACCGTAGCCTCGCGATAACACGCCATGTAGCTTTAGAAAGTGGCGTGTATGTTTACGCTGTGACGTTGCAGACTGCCGTCCGCTGTATACAGCGTAGACATCCACGCGGATAGCTCAAAATGCGTACAGCTAACACGCCACTTGGCTTTAGGAAAGTGGCGTACACGTTTACGTGAAGTCACGATGTCATGTTGAAATAAACACGCAGGACACACCGATCGAGAAGATTTCTAAATGTAGAAACATGAACAAAATCTTTCTTAACACTCCAGAAGTTACATTAACTATGTATCTTTTTTTTGTTTTGTTTTTGAGACATGCACATTTTCATGAGCAGAGTGTAAAGACGTTTTGATGGTTTCATCTGCAACAGAATGGTGTCACGCAGTCCTGCACTGGACGCCACGTAACGTGACGACCTCATCACGAGCGTACAACGCAATGACGCATGAGACGGAAGCCTTTCATTTTCTGCTGCGAAAGGAGTGAATGCTCTAGCTGTTCAGGTTTTTGTTTTAGATCGATGTAAACAACGACCAACCGCGGCCGCCGGTGGCAGGCAGGTCCGTCCCTAAAGAAATAGTCTTGTCTGTGAGGGAAACGGGATAGGACGCTTAAGATTCAGATTTGATGTTGCATGTTCCCCCAAATTGGATATGGGTCTACAGACCAGGGCAATTCTGCACAATGTCATAAAGGAAGACTCCAGCTGTGCAATAGGATCTGTGGGCAGAAAAAGCAATTTAGTTTAACCTGATTTATACGAACGATTAACAACGATGAGTAGGAGGTGCAACACAACATGAAAATACAGGGTAGTAATGATTTTAAAAAGTTATTAAGGTAGAGACGCATTTAACAGTCCCTCCAGGATTTCGCGGCCTTTTTTTTCCGCAGCATTACATATGCTTTGCTTGTCAACAACCTACTTCCTTAGAGAATGCGTCGCTATTACAATGCCACATATTTCAGCCTTTGCTTCTGAGATACGCGGGACACGATCCCGCGTATCTCAGAAAAACTGCTGCCCTGGTTAAAAAAACAATGCAACTGGTCTCAGCTGGTATTCTGTCTGGAATGGAGTGGAATGGAAATGTCGAAGTGACTCCAAACTTTTGACTGGTAGTGTATGCCGCAGGATGTCAACAGCAGAGCGCGTCCATAAACCTGAAGCTGCACTGCTTTTTACTACGCGATGGCCAGGTCTGCTTCAGAGCTCCGTGTGTTTGAGACTGTAAACGTCACGTCATAGGAACTTCACACTGAATCATTAGTATTGCGCTCCTAAACTTTGTGTCAATGGCATCAATGTATTAGACTGATTTGGCTAGGATTCCTCAGAAAATTCCACCTTTCACAGCTTTCCTCACGTAGAGCCGGTTGTGAGGTGGTAGCAAACAAATACAGCGTGGTCAGACCCTGCATGTAGCTGCCCGTTGTATTTGCCTCGGAAAAATAAACTGGATAAAGTTACAGTTCTATAGGAAAAAAAAAAAAAAATGGACTGCAAATGCGTTGGAAAATACTTTTCTTCTTAATTTTCACGTGCCATTCTGGGGCTTTTTTTATTCTATTATACTTATTTTTGTAAAGAAAACTACAAGTACTCAGGTCAATGTCCAAAATCTGACCAAGAAATGGGACCAATGCAAAAACTGGACTCATTCCAGTTGAATATAGGGACGTTTAAAGCTAAGAAATGCTAACACTCTGGCTTAGGACTGTGTTGTATTCCTGACAGGTGAACGCGGCTGAGACATTGGCTGAATATAAAGAGGCCTCCTGCACGAAATGCACAAACTCTTTATGGCCTAGAATATGCATTATTTAACCCCGACATCAAATGTGTGTGTCGGGGGGGTCAAGTCCTTAAGGAGACTGCCTAAGACAGATGGTTGATGCCTAATGTATGAATGTAAAGCAGCCAGCAACCCAGTTTGTGTAAATTGGATTAGATCATTTTATGGAAGCGGATGTTTCAAGGAGATTTTTGATTCACCTTCAAAACCGGGTCACTGAACGTTGAGTTTCCTGTGGGAACCAAAAGGTGAGAGTCTTATTTTAATAATGCAATCTTTTTACAGTCCATATCTTGGCGTGTGTGAAACGTAAACGGAAAAGTATGACCCCTACCCCTGAAGCTTTGGCAGGGTTTTGGTTCAACATGACTTCACGTAAACATACACGCCCACTTTCTTAAGCCAAGTGGCGTGTTATCTGTACGTATTTTGAGCGCCGTATACAGCGGATGGGTTGGGTTTGGGAAAATAAAAACGGGGTTGGGTTTAGTAAAAGAAGAAAGCGACGGTTGAGTTTAGGAAACGTGACACGCGGGACAGAAGGAAACGTCACACGTCTCCTGGGTGAAAGTCCTGTGTTTGACCCATCCTCCACCCCTGACAAAACTGGAGCTGGAAGAGGCAGCTGTGAATCACAGAACCACCGGACAAAACGTTGGGTCGGATAGCATTATTCAGCCCAAATCTGGATGTTGTATCGGTGAATACATTGGTGGCTACATCAGAAATGCAAATGCTGCTGATTCAGAAAAGGTCACAGAAGTGTTTGGACATGAGACTGGACTCAGTTTTACAAAGAACTGTTATCAGTGACCCCTAAACTGTGGCACTTATCAAATGTTGAATCTTGTGCATTGTCACGAGACAGAATTGCTTGACTTCCCAGTGCAGCTCCAACAAATCAAAGACCACACAAAAAATGCACCCTAAAAACACCAAGGGCACTATTTTAACGATCTAAGTTCATGGTGTGAAGCGCCTGGCGCAGGTGTGTTTAGGGCGTGTCCAAATCCACTTTTGCTAGTTTGACGGCGGAAAAAAGGGTCCGTGCGCCGGGCACATGGTTCAAAAGGGTTGGACTTAGTGTCTTCATTAATCAGAGGTGTGTTTTGGGCGTAACATGCAATCAACCAATCAGAGATCATCTCCCATTCCCTTTAAAAGCCAGGCGCGTTTGGACCTTGGAGCATTGCTGTTATGATGGAGGATCTGCTAAACCGGGAGGAGAGATTTTCAGTAGAAGAAACTGATCTGCTTGTGTGTGAAGTAAAAGCGCGTAAGCAGATCATATAATAGTTTTTCACATTGTAATATTTGTATATTTAATCTTTTGCATGTTTGTGTGCTGCTGAGCGTCCCTGTGTGTGTAACAAGCATAGTGGGGGTGCGCATTTTACTAATGCTCTGTTAAAATAACAATGAAATGCTGCGTTATTGACTTTAGACCAGGTTTTTGTTGGTCAATGGCGCGATCACTTCCCGCTGCCTCAAGATAGCAATACTCCCAGAATGCACCTGAACACACCTCCCTGTAAGACCAGCACGCCCATGGGCCACAGATGGGCCCAGGTGCATTTGCTGTTTAAACAACGTGGGCGCTGGACGGGAAACTGACAACTGGTCTTAAACTAGCAAAGACACTTGGGTCGGGCTTTGCGCTGCGCCGAGTACAAGATAGGGCCCCAAAAGCAGAATATGATCACTGAAATAATACTTGAGTTTTAAAACGTTTAAGTTCAGAGTAATAAAGTGAGAACAAAACAAGAAAGTCATTTTGTAGGATTACTTTCAGGTAAGCACACCATAGCGAGCAAGACTCATGATTAAATCGACAAATATGACTGTCTTGGTCAGAATCAATCAAAGAATGGAAAAAGCAAAGATAAATAGGGTCTAGGTTTATGACGTGTTCAGTGTTACCGCGGTAAGTCAACCTTTCCACGATTCATACAAGATACAAAAGAGTCCTTGAGGAGTTTTTTTTTTTCAGTTTTGTTTCCTTCCTGTAAAATCTGAGGTCAGATATTCCCGCTGACAGACTGCTGAACGCGGCCAGAACTCCAGGCCGCAGAGAGATGACAAAAACAGATTTTTAAGCAGTATAAATTTAGATAACCGTCTGGCCGGTGCCGAAGCAGAGCGACAGGGAGGCTGTAAATTTATGGGTCATCATCTGTTTTTTTGTGCATGTACCCTTCAGGGTTTAAAAGCAGGACGTGGTAATGCAAGTCAATGAGCCGACCAGCTATTCAGAGCCACGGTTTTCAAAGCAAACAAACACTTTGGCCATTTGCAAATCGCATAAATAAGTCTTTTTGTGCGTGTGTTTAACAGATATTCATGCATAAATGTTAGACTCACCGCCACATATCATTACGAGAAGGTCTTTGTGGTTGTCAGCCATCACTTTGATAGTGTTGAAGTTGAACTTTTGTTCATGACTCCAGAGTTATGATTCTTCATTTTTACTGCTCCTCTGTGTCTCTGACAGTTACAATGGCCATTTTCGAGATAGATGTGGAAAGTGGGATCATTTTTTTTATTCTGAAGTTGGTCTTTTGGAGTCCTGTGTGGGTTTAGTTTGAGAACTTCAGTCTGGGTCAGATATACACGTATTTTAATAGACTAAATGTCATATACAGTCTCAGTGTGTCTTGTTTTGGTTCACAAATAGCACTGTATTCATGGACTGTGGTACTATAACAAAGCCAGTATCGAGCTGAAATGATAATTAATCAATTGACTGATTGACTGGCCGATTGACAGAAAAATAATGGCCAACTATTTAGATATTAAGCCATTATTTGATAGTCTGGCTATCCCCAGACCAAGCTCAATCTTTTAAGATTGAGCTTGGTCTGGGGAGTCTGCTCTGTATTTTCTACTGCACAAGAGGCGGGATCAACGTGCATAGTTCAAATGACTCTGGGCGCAATTGGATAGTCCTTCAACCAATCAGACCAATGATCCGGGTGACGTAGCAGCGACAGCGGCATCAGCGGGTTGCTTCGGTGGCCGTCATGTTGAATGTAAACAAAAAGCTGCTTGCCGTCGCTTCTCTATCGTCATCGTGTTAAACCCGCCAATAGCGCGCCAGGTGGATAAGCCAGTTTGTGATTGGTCCCCGTAGATTCGTAACGGAAGCAGGATAGAAACGTGTACAGGTTTCCAAGGATTCTAATATGTAATACACCAAAAGGTTAACCAAATAATTAAGGCTGCAACTAACGATTATTCTCTAGATTAATGGATTAGTTGTGTGGTCTCTAAAATGTCAGAAAATGGTGAAATGTGGATCACAAGCCTTCCGTGATCTCGCACCACCCCCACCCCTCCTCCCCACAGTTGCTAGTAGCCAAGGAGGACACGGAGGATTAAAAAAACATGACGGACTCTTCAGAAGAGGTCATTATCTTCAGTCAAGTTTCTGCGCGGGAAAGTCACCGGACGCCACAATCTTCTGAACATAGCCATACTGAGAAATCCAGAGAGAGTTGTGTGGAGCTGATAGTCTTAATTAGCTTTGTAGCAACTCATTTAGCAACGGCTTGAATGTAACGGACGTTCATTAATATTAAAAAGTTACGCATTAAAGCTTTAATTCTGCGTTCACGGTCAAAATGAAAGTGACGGGAAAGAACATGCTTTTGTATAGAAGTGTTCAGTGTGTTAATATGGCCACATCTATGGCTGCAAACACAATGTGTATTATCTAGGGCTGTCAAAATAACGCGTTAATTTCGATGAATTAATCTGAGAAAAAATAACGCGTTAAAGAAATTAACGCAGATGAATCCATTCCATATTGACGTTTGCATACAGACGAAAATCTGGTGCCACTGATATGTCTGCGCTTCTCTCTGCTGCTCTGAAACAGACGTTACAGGAAACACAAACCCCGCTGCATGTGACGCTAGTTAACACAATACTCAACAGCAGCTAACGTTAGCCTACCGCTAGCTAGTTAACACTTTACTCAACAGCAGCTAACGTTAGCCTACCGCTAGCTAGTTAACACAATACTCAACAACAGCTAACGTTAGCCTACCGCTAGCTAGTTAACACGATAGTCAACAACAGCTAACGTTAGCCTACCGCTAGCTAGTAGCTGGATTAAACACGGTTAAAATGCTGACAGCTAACGCTAAACGGTGTAAAGTGTGACTGTGTTTTACTGTAGAGGATTCAACACCGGGATGTAACAATCTGCAGCTGCCGTCGGAGAAACAACACAGACGGTGCGTTCAATGAAACTGGTAAACTACAGCCTCGTGGTGCATTTGTAGTAATTGTAAATGTCCTAACAAGCCGTTCTTTAATGTCACAGACTGTTGTTTAATACCCTTTTTTTTCTTTTTCTTTTTTACTTTCTTAAGAAGTATCAGTTCAGGCACCGTTAATTATGTATGCGATTAATTTTGATTAACGTAACGTTAGTCCAACGGGGGGGTGTTATGGGAAGTGAGGCTCTCCCGTTTGTAGAAAAGTACCGTAAGCGGCAGCTGACATGCACATGCTTTTCCATGGGTAGTGAAGCTACAGTAGTCAGTGTTTTATGTTCGCTGCAAAGACAAACTAAACACCTGATTAATGGAGCGTAATAACGACGTCTCCCGGCCATTTTTCACCACAGAAAGCTGCTACCAGCCAGGCTAAAGCTAACATTGTTAGCCTAAAGAAACAAGGCGCCTGTCCCAACTAACGTTACGGTTCGGAGCTGCGACGCTGGAAACGTAACACTAATCTACAACAGCAGTCTGTTTCTGATAGAACGTCATTTACACTGATGTAAGTCCTCTTGGATACACAGTTTGTTGAAGAGTGTGACATGCAGGCTCTGCATGCACAGCCAACCACCAATCACAATCTATGTTGATCCATTTATCAAACAACCAAAGCAGGGACCGCTAGTCGACCACAACCTGACATTTAGAGGAAGCAACATGCATTATTAATATCATTCACTTTAGCCTGGATTGATATTATATGAATACAATGGTGTCATGTCAGTCAACCGGTGTATTTCTTCCTAATTTTCCTCTCCAAACTCACTTCAGAAGAGTCATCACAGCGCTTACTTCTTGGTTTTTGTAAAGCATTGAAGTTCAACAAAGACTGGTTCACATAATAATAAATTTTCCTTTTTTATTTTCTTTGTAGATGCTCTCCCCTACAACATCACCCCAATAGTTGAGAATGATTTAGTATTTCTAAATAGGGCTATCTATGTCCTCTTGTTCTTTTTTTCATATCGCAATATATATCGCAGGGGAAAAAATATCGCAGTGTAAGTTTTTTCCAATATCGTGCAGGCCTAGTAACTACATTTACATACTGTGAATCGTTTTTTTTTTTTTAATCGAGAATCGTTTTTGAATTGAAAATCGATTTTTGAATCGTGAGCCTAAAAATGAAAATCAAATCGTGACATTCTCTGAATCCTGCACCCCTACAAGGCATCCTCAGATTGTTCCTTTATTCTGTCCCATTTTCATAGACTATATTTTATTTTTCTCTTCATGTTATGTATTGTTCAATAATTGTAGGGAACCCAACATGCCAAGCCCCTTGAGGATTTTCTGGGTTTCTTTTTGCATATCCTTTTATTACTTAATAAAGCATTGTTGTTGTGTTCTTTGTCTTTGTGCTTAATAAATCAAATCAAAATTGTTCTCTAGATCTGTATCAGCTCTAAATGTATAAATTGTCTCCATCTAGTCCTTTAGCAGCAGGATTTAGCAGTTTCTCCTCTCCAAGGACGGCGTGGCGGCAGCGAGCAGTGTCACCCCCACAGGGGCGTTAACAATCTGCACACTCGTCTCCAACCCCCAAAAAACTTGAACCGAACGAGGGATAAAGATGTTGTCAGATGAATGCCGTTATGGCTTTCATGTGCTTGTCAAAGGACGGGAAATTTATCAGGAGGGCTGAGGGCGCTCTTTAATCTTGTAGATTAAGCGCCTCACAGATGGTTTTAGGTGTAGATGAAAGTACACAGCGGTGCCGGAGGTGAGATTTACTTTGACGGGGTGTTTGTGGGTGTTTGTGTGGATGCTTCTGGCTGAAAGGAAACAGAAAATATGACCATCGTTTGTCAGCATCTAGACCTAAAGCTGGAGTGTGGAACTTTTTTATCCCCACTCTGATAGGGAGAGTAATTATACAAACACTGTCGATGCATGCTTATGACGTTCGCCTATATTACTTTAATCCTTCCTCTGGTTTTTTTTTAAGTACATAATGTTTTCAGACTCTTAAAATAATAATCTGAGCTTGCCAGTGGCAGAACAGCACTTTTAGTGGACGGAAATTGAAGGTGCGCAATTAAGCAATGTTACACAAGAGGGTTTGATTTAACGTCATTGTTGGCACGACAGTGATTCGGCTAGGCACGACGCATCACTGAAGTGCCAATAATATGGGATGTATGTATGTATATGGGCAATAATGGTGGACTACCCAAATTGAATAAATACCGCACATATAACCAAAAAACTGCTTTGCTAGCTTGATAGTGTTGTAACTAAGATATCTGCTCCATAGATTTAGCTCCTGTTCGTCCGCGAAATTCACATGTAGCAGCTATTTTTAAAGGTGCCCTGCCACACGTATTTCATCACTTTGTGGTAATGTCTGAAGTTCTACCATGGACTCTGTAACATTTTATGTGTAAAAAATGCCTTGTTTACCTTGTTTCAAGCCATTCTAGCGTGGTATAGAAAGCCTGCAGGAAGACTCAGCTAGAGTAGTGCCGGTTCTCATTAATATTCAACGAGCTAAGCTGCTTGACTCTGATTGGCTAACAGCTAGCCAGTGAGAGCCTGGCTATCAGCATCCTTTACCCAGCGCAACTGGGCGAGCTCATGAATAGTAATGAGCTCATGAATAGTAATGAGCTCAGGTAACACCACGTCAGACTGACCAGCTTTTGTAATTGGCCTGATTTCTCCGCTTATTTCTTTTCAGTGGCTAGAGCTGACAGAGGAGGTAGCAGTTCATTTTCACATTCACGACCAACACATATGGACCTAACATATTTTAAAAAATACAAGTAAAAACAGTTTTGTATGGCAGGGCACCTTTAACACAGCGCCGAGTCAGTGGCACAGCTGATGTGATCCAAACATTTCCAGTAACGGTTAACTCCAGAGCGCTGTAAAAACATTGGGTAGTTTAACCCGATGAATCACTGAATATAAATATGTCGGCGAGTGTCTGTTTCACTGTGGTTCCTGAATTATTTTCATAGACAAAAATGTTTCAAAAAACAGGGGGTGTGGCCTTGACCAACTGCCATGCTGCTTGTTTTCAAGCCATGATGTCTCTCTCTTTCTCTGGGCGGGCAAAGCAGAGAAAGGGGAGGTAACCTTTCCCCTTATGATGTCATAAAGGGAAGATTCCAGATCGGCCCATCTGAGCTTTCATTTTCTCAAAGGCAGAGCAGGATACCCAGGGCTCGGTTTACACCTATCACCATTTCTAGCCACTGGGGGACCATAGGCAGGCTGGGGGAACTCATATTAATGTTAGAAAACCTCATAAAGTGACATTGTCAGGCCATGGGACCTTTAAATCAACTCTGCAAATGGCTCTGGGTGTGCTGTCATGCTGATTGGAGCAGGTTCTGAATGTCTAGTTGACCAATCAGATTGCCCGGTCGGACTTGTATAATTGGCCATTAACGTTACATCTGCTTGTTTCGAGTCGTTCTCAAAACTGGAGCAATTTCAAAGATCGTTGTTCCCATCAGTCACTTTGAAAACAACAGCAGCAGCATTTTCCCTGGGTTTTTGGAAGACTTAGACGCGTGTATTTGGCAGGAGGTTTAGGCGTCCTTCCTCAAGAAAATGTTACGTTTTTCAATTTGAAAAAACACAATTCCCCTACATTTTGTGTCCCCTTGTGGGTTTTTGTTTGTCTCTTTATAGGGTCCAGGTGGAAAAAAAGTTACAAAAGTTACCCTTTAACCAGGGTTCTCTTTGTCTGCTCACATGATGATGGAAACCCAGTTTCTTGTTTACATGGCATAAGAAGAGATCCAGTTACTGCAGAAGGCCGACAGGGACCCGGCCACTTGTATTATCATTATAATTTGTCCCTTTGAGCTCCTTGATCGGGATCACTTGTGTGAAGTCACAGAAAACTCTTGAGTCTTTCCTGGTTTCAGTTTTGTCTTCCATCTGTGTGCTGGATCACATTTTCCTGTGAACACGGAGGCCGGTAACCCGAGCCGCTGCCGACAGGCCTCGCATTAGACCCAGCGGCTTCTCGTCTTCTCTGTCAGGATGAGGGGGTAATCCCAGGTGCTGACAGACACCCGGCTCACGCGGACGTCCCATTGGCGGAGCGTGTTGTTCATCAGAGAGATGATGTTTCCTGTGGCAGGACGGATCTGTAGAGAGCTGAAGCTGCAGTGTTGTTGTTGGTGCGTCTATTGGTTGGTCTTACCTGGCGAGATGCAGCGGGAACTTTTTGATAAAACGACAGCCTGACTAACTCGTGGTGGATTTACGTTGTGGCGTTCTGAAGAGCCAGGCTTTTTGACTCCCATGTCTGACTGCTAAAAATCCACAGTGTGATCGAAGTTACCTTTGAGTCATGCCGTCTTGTTGTGTCTTGCTGAGACGGGGGATCCTGCGGAGGTACAGGCAGGTGCCGCGCACTGAGGCCGACGGAGCCTTCAACTACAGCCGAGCCTCCAACAGGCGAGGCTTGCTCAACTCCGGTAGGTCGGACGCCAAACCCCTCCATCATGTCCCATTCACAGCTTTATTTGAGCCCTATTTTTATGCAGTTTATTTTTGTGTAGCACCCTTAAAGCAGAGAGGGAGTAAAGCATGCTTAACAAAGGTCAAATACATATATTAGGGCTGTCAATTGATCAACATTTTTAATCACGATTGTCCATATTTAACTCGCGATTAATCGCTTATTAATAGCCCATTTTTTTATCTGTTCTAAATGTACTTTAAAAGGGATATTGTTCAATTGTTAATGCTTAAAGGGGCGCTATGCAGTTTTGGCCATTTCTTTGCTGTTTTCAGGCTTTTTGGCCCGCAGGTTTCTCTATAGAGCTCCCCCTACAGGTTTCTCTATAGAGCCCCCCCTACAGGTTTCTCTATAGAGCCCCCCCTACAGGTTTCTCTATAGAGCCCCCCCTACAGGTTTCTCTATAGAGCCCCCCCTACAGCTTCAGAATAGATATTTGGCAGCTCCTATGTTTCCTCGTGTCTGACTCCTCTCTCAGTCAGTCTGCCGTTTCCTCTTTCTCTGTTCCTCCGACAATGCTTTCCTAGCTTTCTGCTTCTTTTTTGTCGGCTCAGCCATGACGATAGTGTGAAAACCTCCATGGCTACCTTGTTAGCTGGTTCCTGAATGTGTGCAGTGCCGTGAAGTAATCCGTTACATCGCGAGACCTGATATCACGCCATACTTCCGCCGGCCCAAAGTTGCGAGGGTGGTTTTTCCGCTCACAGGTGCTAGGGGGGAGCGAGACGACCACCATTCAACCCGAAAAAAGTCATGTAACCATTCCAATGACCTGTTCAGTTTAGGTAAATTAAGCTAAAAAAACTGCATAGTTCCCCTTTAAGTGATATTTGAGCCTGGACGTACTCCGGTTGTAGCTCAGTTCACATCGACATTGCATACAAATAACTTATGAAGAGAATCCATCTGGAAGGGCTTTGAAACTCAACTTTATCCATTTCTGCTCAAGAAGCTTTGTTTTTTACTGCATCGCTTCCCAATTTCCCAAACTACGGAGCGAAATAACAGAACGTGTGTGCGTTAATGACGTGTTAAAAAAATAAATTGGTGGCGTTAAAAGGAATTTGCATTTTTACGCAATTTCGACAGCTGCAAAAGATATGCAAACATTTTAAATCGATTAAAATAGAATACAGTAAAGAAAGAAAGTGAGCTATAACTCTGTATTGTATTCAGGGGCGCAACTACCCAGTGTCAGAGGGGTATGCGGCAACAATTTTGGCGCAAAAAAAAAATAAAAAAAAAAAAGTAAAGTAAAATAAATGTGCCGGACATCATCATGTATGGGGTTTAAATAATAAAAGTTTATTTTAAAGTATATCAGTCCCTGTAGGCCCAGCATAATTATAAATAATTATATGGTATCTATATACATATATAAATGTACTTTATTTTCATTACAATAAATAAATCCTCATTGATGGCATTCCTAATAGCATGTAACAAAACATGTTAAATTATTTTGATTTGGCATTAGATGTAATCAGACTTCATCTGTAAGCAACACTGACGTTAAAGTGCAAAATGAAACGAATGTGAAGAGGACTCGGAGCTTGAACTGGACATTTAGTTTTGTGTGGTCTAATAGAACTCCTACCTGATGTCATCACTGGTCTCTTCTCTACCTGATGTCATCACTGGTCTCATCTCTACCTGATGTCATCACTGGTCTCATCTCTACCTGATGTCATCACTGGTCTCATCTCTACCTGATGTCATCACTGGTCTCATCTCTATCTAATGTCATCACTGGTCTCATCTCTACCTGATGTCATCACTGGTCTCATCTCTACCTGATGTCATCACTGGTCTCATCTCTACCTGATGTCATCACTGGTCTCATCTCTATCTGATGTCATCACTGGTCTCATCTCTACCTGATGTCATCACTGGTCTCATCTCTACCTAATGTCATCACTGGTCTCATCTCTACCTGATGTCATCACTGGTCTCATCTCTACCTGATGTCATCACTGGTCTCATCTCTACCTGATGTCATCGCCGACCTCATGTCTGTCTCATTCAGTCCTTGCCTGTGTTCCTCTCCACTAAGACATATTGTCAAACAAACATTATGTAATATATTTTCTGTATTAGTTTTTCCATATTAATAATATGAAGAAATGAATCTGTTGGTATCAAGTGGCTCCCCCTACACTTCCACCTAATGTTAGACCTACCTGTTGCCTTCCCCTGTCTTTCCTGATCCACCATCCTCACACCTGAATGAAATGAACTCACTGTTAAATATAGCAGCCTAAATTCAGTTCTTACCAGCCTGGTGATGGCAGCAGATAAGACAAGTATTATGCAGTAAGGTTGTGCTGCTGTTGAAATTACATTCACATTTTGGATTCTAAAAAGTACAAATACGGAGAGCCACTTAGCACAGACCTTTAAAGAGAGAGATGTGACCCTGTAATTACAGCTTCCATGTCACCCAACAGATGTAACTACAGCCTGTACATGTCTGACAGCACAGCTAACATGAACAGCTAATGGTAAAACAAAATCTATTAATAATTCCATGGTAAACCAGAGTTATTGCATAAGTTATGTTTTCCAGCTTGTCATTTATTGTGCATGCTAACTTATATTTACCAATTATTTTACATTAATAAAATTGAGATATGTCATGCATGGGATTGGTACCATAGGGTTTAACCAAAATCTAAATGTAGCCATAAGCAACATTGGTTTGCATTAAGCTAGCAGTAAACCCCACTTAAGCTGCTAGCAAACACGAGCTAGTCTGAGAACAATGAGAACAGTCTGTTAACATGAATATTTGCAAGTTTGGTAGCAAATCCATGCATGATTCCATGGTAAACCCCCATTTGGCTGCTACATTCCCAGTGTTAGCAAAGTAACACTAGCTAGTCTGTTAACATGAATATTTGCAAGCCTCCAAGCACAGACGTCACACTTTAAATCCCACCTGTTGCCTTTCACCATCCACTTATTTAACTGCTGTCGCATCCCTGGACATGGCATCTCCTTTTCCCTCTTTCTTTTTCTATTTTTAGCCCCCAACAACTCACTACTCGTACGCTCGCACCTGCTCACACAGCAGAACAGAAATGCGAACACTGGATGAAGTCAGGTTCAAAATGATAGAAAAGCTAGAACAGTCTTTACTTAAAAAAAAAAATATTTTTTCAAAAATTACCGTTTTGATAATCTGTGTTGGCATTATTATTCCAAACATTTCGAAACGTGTGTGTGTGTGCGTGTGCTTACGTATGTGTGAGTGCGCTTACGTGTGTGTGTGGGTGTGTATTAATATATGCATCTTCACCTTTTCCAGTGTGAAGGGCATAATAACAAGGACAGGCTGCCATAATGTCGCTTTAGTTGGGAAAAGGCGCTACAAGTGGCCTTAAATATGTGTACTACTATGTCCTTTCGCAGTTTAATATAAACCATCAAACTGTACATTTTCTATTCAGTTTCCAGCATACAGCCTGAGCTGCTGCCTTCAGTTTCAGGCTGCATGTGTTTGTTTCTCAGAATTTTTCCACTCGGTCTATTCATTCAGTGCTTTTATGTGTTCGTGTTCATCCAGGTCTCCTCTGTGAGAATCAATTAAAAAAAATCTAGACTATGTTAATCCTCTGCTCAGGTGCTGCTCGGGTCGGAGCAGCAGTCGGCTACGTGATTTATCCGACTCAGATGATAACACGTGATGATAAAGCATTTTTTTCGTTTCTCATAGTGTCTTAAATATCTGAGGAAAAAAAAAAAAGTCTGTGAGTCTCCCCTTGTGGTATATGTTTGAAATGATATCTCTTTTCGTGTGACAGTGGGCCATTGTGTAAGCGTTTACATTGTTATAAATTCCTCCCTGCCTTTGTGTTTGCTCGCAGCAGGATGATGGATTTGATCCTCTGTAATGGGCTCTTCTCAGCCAGCTGAGTAAGTTGTGTTGGGGTGTAATTTATGAGTCCGTGTGACCACCACAATCTCTGGATCTGAGAGGCCCTCTCTGCGCTCTGATTATGCAGCCTTCTCTGCAGATCTATTGCTGGACGCTCGAATTGATTCATCGCCTCTATTACAGTATTGCAGCTATGATGCTCTTAGCCAGAATGGGTTTTAATGTAATCCGGAGCCGCTGTCATTCCTTTTTCCACCACTGGTGCCTCCGCACAACAAGTTTACCGGGGCTGAATGCAGTCGGATTGTGGGTGCAGGGAATATATTTGACCATAAAGCGTTATAAAAAGCTTAAGAATACTTTAAAAGGAAGACTGGGGCGGCAACTGACGATTGTTTTTCTGCATCACTTTAGTGTTTAGTCTGTGGCAACATTTACATTGATATATTGCCCAGCCCTAGTTTGGAATCTGCGGGGTTGTGTTGCAGTCTCAACGGCCACAAACAGAGACCTTTGGCAACACCGACAGTGACCGTATGTGCCCAGTATACGAGAATGATATTCTGGTTTGGGCGTGTTAGTTTCAATGGAGATTAGTTCTTCTACTGGAGCTAAAAACACTTGTGCATGGAGATCACTTTTGGGTCAAAACTCTGCTTGAAAACCAAAACGTAACGATGTAAATGTAGCCGGTGTCGGAAGCGTAATGGACCCATCAGAAGTTCCCAACGTTAAAGGAAACGTCTTCAGATTAGCTTGTTTTATCCAAAGAACAGTAGGGGTGGGGGGGGGGGGAAATCGATACAGCTCCATATTAAATTGGAGAAATATCCAAAAGGCCAAATAAATTAGACAAATCGGAAAGAATGAAATAAACTTAAAAAAAACAACTTGAACCATATCTCAAAGACTTCATCAGCAGATGGTTTCTCCCGGTTGTGACAGATGACATCCAGCTACAGCGACAGTGAGACTGGCAGTTGAATCAGGTTCTTTCCATCGAAGCATTGAACATTCGACTGTTCGGGGTCACCCCCTAGTCTGCAGTCCTCAAAAATCTGTCCGAAATTCAATTTTACAAATATTTCTTCTTTGCCGCATTTCAAGATTGACTGAACTTTCTTCCTGCCGACCAGCTGAGAACATTAGCACAAAGTATTACACCAGGTATTCTGTCATAATTGCTCTCACATTCCCTCAGTCAGATAGCCTGACAAGCCAGACCCACATCCAGATGTTGGGTCTGGGAACTCCATTGGCAGGGCTCAATCTGAGGGGCGGGATAAACGGTTGTCTTTCAAATTCCCTCTGCACGCAATAGGATAGCTCTACAACCAACCAGAGCAACGCTAGTTGATAGATTACACTTTTGCCGTATCCGTAACTGTTCTTTTCTCAAAGAAAAGCTGAACTCCAAGTCTTCCAGAAGACCGCTGTTCCCAGCAGCAGCAGCCATAAGCCCGTCCACCGACTCTATACATGATGTGATTGGCCTGACTAGAGTTTGGTTTTTCCAGCTCGCAAGCCAACGGAGAGAGGGCCTAAACCTCCCTGGCTGCAAATTACATTTGCTGCCGCTAGGGTGCGTCTAGATTACTAGGCTATCAGTCAGACACTTAACCCAAACAACTCTCAAATAGGCCGTTTCATTTTCATTCCTGAGTGGCTGCAACGAGCGAATCAGAGGCCGAATAATGAGGATGGAAATAGAAAAGCTGTCATATCCCCTCCGTCTCTGCAGCTCTGTCCCCGGGGCCGATCCATCTGCTGTCCATGAACGCTCGGCGCAGCCTCCCAGGTGGTTTCACTTCATCTTCAACGTCTACATGCACACACACGCTGCGACTCTGCAAGAGCCCAGCATGCGTTTGTGGGCTTACATGTGCGTAATCATATATGCATCTTCACCTTTTTCAAGTGTGGAGGTCATTAGAGATATAAATAACCAGCACAGGCTGCCATAATGTTGCTGTAGTGAGGAAAAAGCGCTACAAGGGGCCTTAAATATGCCTATATATACATATTAGAGGTGTCTAATGTCTTGAATTGTTGAATCTGTGATAACCTAAAATCAGCCAATAACTGCTACTAGTTATGTTCCAAAAGCATTTCTTTAGCTGGTATATAACCATCGTTAAGTCACTTTTAAGCCTGATCGTATTGGTCTGGATAATCGGTGGCGCCGTATGACGGACGGATGTCCATCTCCTTTCACCCTCTGTGTGTTGCCGGTCTCTTCTGGAAACAACAACAAACTTCAAGCTAGGAAGCTACACGCTAAAAATGTCAAGTTTTAAAGAACATTTGGATCGTGCAACAAGGCAGGCGTGCTTGGTTCTTTCAGGGAATGATGGTACATTTTTACCAAGAATATGTTTAGGGCATTTCCTCTCTAACTGGGAGGTTTTGGGACCGGTTGGTGGGATTGCTGTGGACGAAGTACACACGGAGATACTCTGGTAAGAGCCAATGAGGTTTAACCATGTATCCAGCTAATTTAAATAGCTCACGTTACTGTATTGTGTCAACAGTTAGCTTCATTTAATATCGGATGTGGCGTTTTCTTTTGCGGGGTGCAAATGTTCCACCAAAACAAGTTCCTTCCCGGGACTATTTAGCAGAGCAACCGTCACTGTGTCCGGAGGTTAGCGCCGCCCAAGATGACTGTTGGTATAAAGAAATGCAAACAACCCAGAGTGTTTTTTTTTCTCCTGTCCCATAATGCATCTGTGGCATAGCCAGACCTTACTCAACAAAGCTGTGGAGTAGGGTCTGGCAATGTGAGACTATTTCAAAGCCTGATGATTAACGGCTCTAGCAGAAGGATAGTCTTTGAAAGGCATTCTTGAAGTTAACTACTGTCGTCGTTCTGTTTTGTGCTTCACCACCCAGAACAAGGTCCGTAGACTTGTTCTTTCTCAGATCTTCACCCTCAGAGCTGAAATCCCCTGGTCACAGTAATACTCCCACAGCAGCTCCCCCGCTGCTCCGCGCTCTAATGTGACGGGCAATGGCAGGATCCATAATGAACGCTTTAAAGCCCTCATTCTGCAAAGGTTGCTTTAATGAAGCTGATTATTCTCCAGACCCCCGGGGGGGCTGCCGTCTAACTCAACAGGTGTTAAGGTGACCTAACATCGCCTGAGAGGTCTTTACAAAGCTCCCAGGGTACCCTCTACCTTACATAAATTTGTCTGAGAAGGGGCTCGTGGGAAATGAAGTCCCTCCCCCGCTTCCCTAAAGTTCATTTTCTGGGTCTGAGGAGATAAGGTGACTCTCACAGGTAACCAGGCAGAACTTTGCTTTGGTTTCAGACGTGTTCGGTTGGATCTAAGGCTGCAACTAACGGCTATTTTCATAGTCGATTAATCTGTGGATTATTATCTATTATCTCAATGAATGGATTAGTTGTTTGGTCTCTAAAATGTCAGAAAATGGGGACAAATGTGGATCAGTGTTTCCCAAAAAGCCCAAAATGACGTCCTCAAATGTCTTGTTTTGTCCCCAACTCAAAGATATTCAGTTTACTGTCACAGAGGAGAGAAGAGACTAGAACAATATTCACATTTAACAAGCTGGAATCACACGTTGTACTTTGACTCAAATGGATTAATAGATTGTCGAAGTTGTTGCCGATTAAAGGCATACTATGTAACGTTTCCCTCTTCGGTCCCCCTACAGGTTGTCTCATTGGAACTACAGCCGTGCAAGCTGTAGTTCCAATGAGACAACCTGTAGGGGGACCGAAGAGGGAAACGTTACATAGCATGCCTTTAATTTAATAGTTGTAGGCAGTGGTGTAGTCTAGTTTTTTGTAGTGAGTATACTGTAATTTTTTCCCTCCCAGCATTAGACTCGCCCGTCCCAGAGCGACAACCCCATAGGTTTTTTTGTAACGGTACTGTGTAAAGCATCAGCCTCATCTGGCTCATTTTCTGTAGTTTCTGTAACGTTAACATCTGCTGCGGTGTCACTCGAAGCGGCAGTACAGCTTCAGGGGCAGTCTTACCAAAACACTGAGAGAGTGTCGTTTGAATTAGCTTTCGTTTCATATATCTTCTTTAGTGATTAAGATTAGTTAATTTCAAATTTGCGCAGAGAACAACCGCCAAGCAACAGTGTAGTTGTTCCTAGGCGACTCACAGCACAGACAGGGGGATTTTATGAACGTAAGTGTGAAGGTTCTCTCACAAAACAATCATCGTTACGTAACGTTATCCTGGCGTTTTTGTAAGTGGGTATACGGGAGTCCTTGACCTTTCCTAGTGGGTATACTCCGTGTACCTGCGTATCACGTAGGCTACACCACTGGTTGAAGGGCTGTGTACCGAATTCAATACTTTTTAGGCACTGACCAAATTGCCTCGTTAGTATCGAGTGCCGAAAAATGCCTCGTCTTTAAATACCAATGTTTAATACCCAAAGGAGTAAATCTCATCAGCGTCAGTGAGCCAATAAGCACGCAGCATGCTTCTACCAAGATCTAATAATGTCTGTGATTGGCTGTTGCACGTTGTAAGAACTTAAAGGAAAATAGTTGACAACTTCTAGTTGGGTGACTTTTTTTTTTTTTTTAGCATGGAATGGCAAAAGTAGTTACAGAAAAGTAACATTTTTGGAGAGAATTTGATGATTTGCTTGTGTCTTTCTGCTCGAAGGCCGATAGAGTAGTGCTGTTTTCCAACAGAGTGGCTAGGGTTCAGCATCTTTGCGTTCTTTCGGCCCAGTTTGTTCCCTTTTTTGATATGTTTGAACTAGAGATGGTCCGATACCATTTTTTGCTTCCCGATTCCGATACCTGAACTTGCGTATTGGCCGATACCGAGTACCGATCCGATACCAGTGTGTCATATATTTTATTATGTTTTAAGAATGGTATACTATCCCTGTATGGATGTGATATGATTTCTATATTTGTTGTCGGTCTGGCTCAGGTTAAACTCTTTGTGAAACATGAATGCCACAGAACGTTCTTTTATTCTGCAGTTTGACAGTCAGTTATAACGGAAAAAGAACATAGATAAACTACTTTAACGTATTTTTTCTTTAGGGCTTTATTACGTGATATCTGATCGGTGCATAAACTCCAGTGCTTCCCGATACCAGCGTTTTAGGCAGTATCGGAACATCTCTAGTTTGAACTTGATGAGATTGGTCACTGATGCTAAAATGCTTTCCTCATTGATCGTTTGTCAGAGGAGCTGATTGCTGCTGTGACCTTTCAGTTGTGGTCTGCGGCTCCTTCAGACTCAAAAGCACTGACATTTCATGTCATTTCTGACGGCCACGCTCATTGATTCGGAAGGAACATTGACAAATCTTTTACTGGTTTACTGCTACTCTTTTAGCACGACAAATCCAGGCGGTAGTTACATGTATAACCGCGGCTCTATGAATTCTTCCTCTGTCTGTGGTGGTCAGGAAGAAATGTACAGTAACGGGCCGGCTACATTGCATGCGTAACGTATGTGGAACGGATATTCCGACGCTACGCTTTCACTATAATCAGTAAAACTGGCGACACCGGACACGAAAGCAGCTTGTAGTGGTGCGTATGCTACGGAGATCTGCTCTACAATCGTAAAAATAGGACAGTCTAATATTTATATTTTTTTACGTGAAGTGTGTCTCAAGTCTTTGAAGCTTCCATTTTCATCAAAATGTTCTCGTCTCTAGGCTTCCTGCAGCCTTTATCTGATGCACATTTTCTTCAGTCACACCTGACGGCAGCAGTTTATGACAGAATGTCAGCTGTGTGTGCCCTTTGCTAATGGGCGTGTCTTTGTTGTTGTGTGTTGCAGGAGTGTGTGGCTGCTGCGGGCCGCTCAGGCCGAGGTACAAACGCCTGGTGGACAATATCTTCCCTGAGGACCCCAAAGTAAGTCACTGAAAGCTGTCGTGCTATAAACCATAATTGTTTTTGTCGAGAATGGTCATTGGTTTTAGTAAAATTATAGTTTCTTGTTTTTTAGACATTTTAGTCTTGTTTTGTTCAGTGAAATTGTAGTTTCATGTTGTTTCAAAGTGCTTCACAAAGACAAAGAAAACATATGTATACAAGCATAAAACACACATTGATATCCATGTGTACATAGATGTATGAATGGGAAATATATCAATATAAATAGATATTGTGAAATGAGACTAGGGGTCCTATTTTAACGATCTGAAACGCAAGTATCAAACGCCAAACGCAAGTAGCTTTGTGGGCGGATCTCGGGGCACTGTTGCTATCATACCAGCGGGATAAATGAGTCTTGTGCCCGACACAAATCTAAAATGGGTTGGTAGCTACATTAATTCATAGGTGTGGTTTGGGCATAACGTGCAATAAACCAATCGGAGCGTTATCTCACATTCCCTTTAAAAGCAGGCGCGCTTGTTCCATGGCGGATTGCTATTATAATGGCAGATTTGCTAGGCGCACGCTCTTAATACATCCATGGGCGCACGCCAGGAGCGGTTCACAGCCAAGGAGACCAGCGTTTGCTATTGATTTTTCTTTTTATCAAAATGTAAATAAAGAAATGTCACAAAAACATACTTTCCGATGTTTTGGGCTCACTCTCACTGAATCACGAGGTTATGAATGCATGGTGATATTTTTGCAATGTAGTCTAACATTAGACCGAGATGACCTCACTATAGATGATGCTCTTCTGTCTCTCCTCTCCCGTGCTGCTGCTGGGGCATTTGGGTTAAGTGGCATCGGCACATGCAGTTCAACATCACCGTGAGATGAGAGAAGCAAAGTGTACGCGCGGTGTGCACACTCTACATTACGGCCAAGTATGGGGGTCAAGTGACCAGGTCAGACTTCTTCAGAAGTAGTGTGAACACTCAAATCTTGCCCAGATCAGATTTTTTTTTAATCAGATTTAGACCACTTCCATATGTGGTCCTGAATCAGACCCAGGTCAGGTTTTTTTCAATGCGGCCGCAGTGTGAACAACCAAGGGGGATTTGATGTGACTTTTACGTCAATCTACATCGACATTTGTCACAATTCTGCTCCGGTGGGAGTTAGCCCGAGACACAGACAGTAACATTAAAAACTTGACTAGGCCTACAACATGGAGAACAGTGATGGAGCAAGTCACTGGAGGGAGAGGGAGGTGTTAGACCTAACTAGTGGATGCTCATTAATGTTACGGCTGCCATTACACAAACATTTTGAAATAAAAGTGAAAATACTTACTTCCTCCATAAGTTTAGTGCAGCAGCGTGCTGCGTCTGATGTCATTGGTATTGTTCTTTTGATCATGCGGGTCAGTTCGAAACCGCAAACAGTTCCCACTGGAACCTGATATAGGCCACATTTTAAAAGGTCATGTGAACAGCCAAACAAAAAATCTGATCTGAGCAAAAAAATGTAAGGGAGAACATGTAAAAGTAAAGACAGTACAAAAAAACTGTTGAAAATGGAGTCTTGTAAATCATCAGACAGCATGCAGCGGTCCCAGTGTGGGCTGTTAGCAGCGTATTAACACTGTGAATGGTGCCCAGTTGTTACCCCAGTGTTGAGATTGCCTCGGCGAGCCAGCGACACCTCCGCCACCGGAGAGCTTCCCAGCTACAACACAGACATGATTAAAGGACCACGGAGCCACACGGAAGCTTCCAGACTTTGATACATCTGGTTATTAAATGTGACACGGCTTTGATAACAGGACCACGGCGAGTTATTATCACCCATTTGATTCCTCGACCCCTTGTTAATTAATACGCTTAAGTGTTTGTGGTTTTCCCCATACACCCCCCCCCCTCCAATATCGTCTCAAGGGCCTTTGGTGTAAGCAAACAATTGCAGTGAGAAATGGAAATGCTTGAACGGTCGAGCCCTGGTCAATTTAATTATGGCTTGCCAAGGGCCTGATAACCCTCGGGGGACAGTCACACTCAAGTTAACTCCCCGCTCTTCATGTACGACACCTGGTGCAAATATATTTATATAAGCTGGCTGCTGGCTGCTGTCATATACTGTATCGCATTGCCAGACCTATCTCCACAGCACTGGGGAGTAAGGTCTGGCTACACCATAGATGCATTCTGGGATAGAAGGTTTCTTTGAACCAATCACAATCTCAAGCTCCGGACCATTGGCGATTTTAGACCCTTGTTCAATATTAGTGCTTCAAGTTAGAGTTTGGGAACTTGTCTGTTAGTGACAGAGGACAAACAATTACAGGTTCAACGGGCTTGAAACAGGTTTAATATATCCAGTGTGGCTGTCGCCGATGATATGCACCTGTAACCCAGTCAAGGAAAGGGTTAACGGAAACGTAATGTCGGCCAATCTGAGGTGGTTGTGCCAGACTCCCGCCTTTGGCTGAGTCTCTATCTGATCTGTCAGAGGGAGAGCAGGAGACGGTTGGGAGTTTAACGTTGGTAATTTCATGTCGCAGATTAGAACCCAAAGTGAAACGCAAGCAACTACAATTGCTGAATGTTAGAACATTGTGTCAAATTGGTCATTATTACTGTGACTGATGAGGGCTATAGAGATATAAATAGAAAGTATTTCACCCACACAGAGCTCTTCTTTTTCTGCTTGCGTCTCCAGTATAGGAGAGCAACAGCAAGAGCGTTGACCAGCCGACGATTTGCCATCATTCATGGAATGAATGAATTCTGGCTGTATGTGAATGAGCGGGTTGAGGGAAACGGCCACTAATATATAATTATACATTTTAATTGTATTAACTGCCCTAATAATGGTAGGAAATCATGACAACTTATCGTTATGAAATCATTATTTATTTTATTAAAAGTTAGAAGAATTCTGATTTGTTCATCAGTACCATAGCAACGCTAACTTCCCCTGGAATTGTCGGATAGGAACCGTCCGTAGCCTGTCGCAAGAGACCAACTGACATGATTTTTTTCCGCACCGCACTCGTTCTAACCCATTCGCATGGGGTCTGCGAATCTCCAATAGGAAATGAATGACTTCCGGTCGTTTCGTAGCCGTATCGGAGCTGAGTTCAAGTGCCAGTGGGAAGGCGGCGTTAGCGCGGGGGCCACTGTATCCGTGTCACATTCTCATTAGGGGCTGAGCCCCCCTAAATCGCAATCAGAATCAGCTTTATTGGCCAGGTTTGCGTAAAAAAACAAGGAATTTGACTCCGGTTAATCTTTGCTCTCAAAGTACAACACTCACTTAACATATAAAGAATAAAGACTGAAAGGACAGCAAGACATATAAAAAAAAATACTGTGAAGTATACAGTATAACAGCAATACAATAGAAATTTACAAAAAATATACAATAACAATTGAAGAGAGGGAAGGGATAGTGCAATATCAGTATAGTCTGAGATTTAAGATTTAAATATATAATAAAAATAAATATAGTGCAAGGCAGTTCAGAGCAGTGGTAATATAAGTAAAGGTCTGATCCTAGAATTGCCCCAGCTCCAGACGCAGCGACAGTGTCTCTGCTAAATAGTCTCAGGAAGGGACTTGTTTTGGAGGAACATTTGCACCCCGCAAAAGTAGGGTTGGGTATCGTTTCGATTTTTACGATTCCAATACCGAACCGGTACTTTTAAAACGATTCTGATTCCTAAACCGATTCTTGAAAAACAGAAAAATGACATCAAAGATGTAATGTTTACCAGCGATCACGTCCAGTGAACGGTTAATATGCTTTTACGTCCGCTTTGGTGAGCCCAGAGGGAAGATATGGCATTTTAAAAGTAGCCTACATTTACGGTAGCTAGCTAACGGTAGACTACAGAGAGAGTGTGATATGTTTACGTCCGTTCCGGCGCGACGGAGGAAAAATATTTCAGCGGACACATTAAGTGGAACCGAAATGAGGAACCGAAATTTGCGTTCTAATCCGGTCCGATTCCTACCGGTTGCGTAGGAACCGGTTCCGTAGTGGACCCGGGTTTCGGTACCCAACCCTACGCAAAAGAAAACGCCACATACACTATTAACTGACGTTATCTGTTGACACAATACAGTAATGTGTTTTGGACATACAAGGTCTTCAACCGACAGCGACGACATTTGAGAGGCTGAAAACAGCATTTTTTTTTATTTTTGCCGTTTTCGCATGCAAAATGACTTACTAACAATTGATCGATTTTAAAAAAAGTTGGTGATTATTTTCCTATCGATCGACTGATCGATTAGTCGACTGATCATTGCAGCTCTTAAATCGTGTGACCGAGGACTGCCTTGTGTTTGTCTTCAGGATGGCCTCAGTAAATCGGACATGGAGAAGCTGACCTTCTACGCCGTGTCGGCTCCAGAGAAACTGGACAGGATCGGAGCGTACCTGGCCGAGAGGCTGAGCAGAGACGTGGTGCGACACCGCTACGGGTAAGTCGCTCATTTGATCTCGAGTTTTCCCTTCTTTTTTTTCGCCCAAGAACTCCCGCCTGCTTCTCCAAAACTGGAGAACTGTAGCTCGTACAACCTAGGCATGGGCTGGTTACTTTCATGGTCTACCGCGGTTTGCAAAAGTAAGTGTTTCAAAACTTCAAAATGCTAGGACTACAGTTGAAAATTAGCCGACTGGCTAACACTGGCGCATTTACAGAAATGTTGATTAATTTGCATTGTCCTAATCAAATAAACGTACAAACTTAAACTTCACTTAAAAACGGCTGAAATCTTCTGTCATACCGTTCCTGCGCTATGAGCTGTTTTTTATGATTTGTCAAGGATAGAAAAGTGTAATTTAGAAAATCTCTTCCTGCCAGTGTGCAGACAAAAATGTCCCCCATGTATTTTCTAAAAGAAGATTGGCAGCCCCAAATCAATGCAGTGATTATAAACGTCAGCAATTATGTTTAATTGGCCGTGATTTTTATTCCCAGAAGAACAGCCGGAGAGCAAACACATCTCAACACAACTTTCTCTCTCTCTCTCTCTCTCTAATTTTCCACCATACCATTCCCACGGTATGAGCTGTTTTTTATGAGTCGTCAAGGAGAGGAAGTGCAGTTTAGAAATCCCCCTCCCTGCCAGTTGTAGGAGGGTTGCTCTAACACCTGCCTCGTTTTGGTCCGTTTAAAACCAACCCGGGAGTGTTTTGGTGGTATAGTCCGGTTGGTTCGGGGCGGTGTGAAAGCTCATCTCAACTCTGGTGCCGGATCAAACAACCACAACCGAACTCTGGTCCGCTTGATAACGGGGGGTCTCGGTTCACTTCCAAGTAAAGTAGAGTTCAGTTCACTTCAGGTGAGAACGCGATCCGACCCAAATACAGGAAGTGAACCTGCATTTACTAGCCTTCCGTTTATCCTCGCACACAATTTGGGGAGTTCTATATGATTTAAGGGACGATAACTTTCGGATCCATAAGCTGTTCTGAGCACACATCGCTGGTCGTCTGTGTGACATCATGCGTCTCTGTGACATCATCTCCCTCGCTCCTTTACTCGCTGTCTGTCAGCTGCTCACATTGTTCGCCTTCTTAAAGCTATAGTGCGTAGGTTCGGTCTCCCCCATGAGGAATTCTAAGTAATGACAACAAAAAGTTGGCGTGTCCACATGATACAAGCCTTCTGTGATCAGGCCCCGCCTCCCCCTCCTTCACACAGTTGCTAGTAGCCAAGGAGGACACGGAGGATTAGAGAGTTGTGTGGGGCTGATGGTCTTAATTAGCTTTGCGGCTTGAATGTAACGGACACTCATTAAAATAAAAAAATTACACACTAAAGCTTTAATGCTGCGTTCAAGCAGAACCAGAAAACCCGAGACGTTATAAATGTGGTGTTGCTCCATTATTTCTGAGAGCAGAAGTGTCGGCGATTTTCGGATATTCTGTCCAATGAACCATCGTGTGACCTGTGTTTACAGTGTTCGGTGCGTTTGACAAAATGCAGTGCGAACACAAACCGAACCAAATGAAAAATCCAACAATGTTGCAACTTCATCCCCGAATCGCACCGAGTCCACCGAACTATAGACGTGAACGCGCCCTAAAGCCGCCTACACATGATAGGCCGTTCCATTGATCTCCTACGGGGGGGACAGCGGTGGCGCCCAACTATTCGCTCGGATTTGCCGCTCAAGGTTCAAATTATTTCAACTTTGACCTAGTAGCTGCTGACCTTTCGAAAGCGCAACCAATGAGATAACCGCTGTCGTTACCTAGCAACGGGAAATAGCTTCCTTGCCACCCTTGATGATGAATACCTGCGCTGCACTTTGCCCTCTGTGCTTTGCTGTGCGCCCTGCCTAGCGGGTGCGCTGAGAGCAAATCGCTTATCACGTGTAGGCGGCTTAAGAAACTAATGATAATGTACAGTCTCCATGGCCTGTGTGCAGGAATGTGGTGATAGCCATGGAGGCTCTGGACCAGCTGCTGATGGCCTGTCACTCCCAGAGCATCAAACCCTTCGTGGAGAGTTTCCTGCACATGGTGGCCAAGCTGCTGGAGTCCAGAGAGCCGGACCTGCAGGTCCTGGGGACCAACTCGGTAAGAGAAATAACCTTCAGTCTGGTTAGAACAGGAAATTACAGCAGAACATTACAATGGCGGTAGGCCTGTAACAATTGTTACATCATTTTCAACTCGCCGTTTCTTTGTTTAACCGCTGCTAACATCATTTTGAACAGTTATTATTACCATACCTGTGTCTAAAACATTGGATAAGCCAGAGCAAATAATATATGAATATCACTCAAAAGCTTAAAGGTCCAGTGTGTAACGTGTTGTTCATTATCAACATCTGTGTTGCCCGTTCACTAACTTGTCCTTTTTCATGAATATTTACCTCCACCATCAATTCAAGTATCAAGTATTCCTTTTGGCTTGACATGTTACATTTGCATTGGCATGAACTGGGGTAGACGCTCCATATTCATGCTCTATCTTGAAATACGTTAAGCCAGTAAGGGACATACAGGACATACTGCTCCACCTTTCACGTTTTCTCTGTCACATGATAAACTCAAAGGTGCTGCTAATGGGCATCGTAGCTTCCCGGCCCCCGGCAGGTTTGAAAAAGGAAAAGGATATTGAAAAGAGCAAGAGACCGTCTTTTTGAAGCGTGAAGGCTACCGTAGCTGTAATACGTACTTTAAACTGCGTGGTGCGAGAGAGTTGATTGTGATATGTGATCTCAACTCTAGATGGGAGAAATTCCCACACATTGGACCTTTAAAGGCTATACTTGCTAAAAAATGTCCAATGGGGACAAACTGCGATTATTAGATCTGAGAAAAGTAATTTAGTTACATCCATATGGCTTAGGTGGCTGCCCAAAACGGCTCGGGTGCTGCACCCAAACCTTATAATGCCAGGGGAAATCCTGGAAAGGGCTTTGAAACGCATGGCTGTCAGGGAGCAGGCTTTAGGTCACGATAATGGTGAGAAGGAAGGAAAGAAGGAAAGTGTTTTCTCTGTCAGGGTGCTCTGTTCCTGAAGATAGTCATTTTTTTTTTTTTGTGCCTTTTTCATGCTGAATGATTTATTTCCAAGAAGCTTTTGAGCACATCTCTGGTCAACACACGATTTAAAGTGTTTCTTTTGCATGATTTTTTGTGGAGAAAGAAATTCTTTTCTGGTTTTACAGATTAATGACATTTAACGTTGACAAATGACCAAAAAGAGACTCAACACGACTACAAAGAGACACACAATCCCACAAAGAGACACAAAATGTATGGGAGAAATTGGATTTTTTTTTATTGAAAAACCTCAGTCTTCTCCTGTTATATTGTGCGTGACGTGAAACCCTGAAGTCTGCACGACTTTTCCATCATTCTGACATCAAGTGTTCTGACATTATTATACTCTTTGTTTTCTACTTTCTACTTGCTATACTCTTTATCAAAAAGTTATGTGCACTGGAGTGCCCGCCTCCAAGTTTGAGCAGGCGGGCTACATAATAGCCTCCTATACATTTATAATTTATTTGCTTATAATTCTCAAAGCAGTTTCCGTTAAGATTCTGTATGTGTGTGCAGGGTGTTCATTTCAAAAATGTTGCCTTAAAATGAGAGAAGCCCATTTGCTGTGAAGCCAAAGTAAAATGAATATAAAGCAACCAAACACACACATGCAAGAAAACGGAACATAAAACACATCCCTCAGCTGCAGCCCAGAGGTTGATGTCAGCGGTTAAATACCTAATTTAACTTGTACTCTGGCAGTGGAAATGGCCCTTTACCATATCCTGTGAAAGACTCATTATTATTTGCCTCTATGAGCCGCCGGCAAAATGTCAGCCCCATTTCTCCTCCGCAGCCTTCTGAAGGTGAACCCAAAGTTGTTGTTTTTTTTTCCTCCCCTTCCTCCGTCTTCACACGTCCTATTCTGAGCCTGTCGTCCTTGCCATTGTCGGCGGTTCATCTGAGCAGAAAACGGAGCCGTGGGTTCAGATGTGAAAGCCTTTGCATTATTTATGTGTGGTATTTAGAGTCTGACAGAGGAGAGGGGATGCAGAGACGGGTAGGTGAGTTGGGAGGGTGGAGGAGGTGGTTTTTAAATTAGGGAACGAACTTGCGCTCCCGGGGTCGGTTCAGCAAAAAGAGGAGGCGTGTTCCAGCGCCGACGTTCCCTAGTGCTATTTTGCAGTTCCAGAAAACAGTTCCGCCACAGACCAGGAAAAACTTAGTCTAAAGTCAGTGGCGCATTATTCAGATGCTATTTTAAGGGCGCATGCTTGGCTAAAGAAAATCAGATCTGGGCAAGATTTGAGTGTTCACACTACTTCTGAAGAAGTCTGACCTGGTCACTTGACCCCCATACTTGGCCGTAATGTAGAGTGTGCACACCGCGCGTACACTTTGCTTCTCTCATCTCACGGACCCAGCAGTTCCCATTTTTGCAAACCATACATAAATACAAGGAAAAACATGACCTTGTTTTACACAACATTTCCATGAATCATGGATGTGTTGATGACATAAATGAGGAAATATTAGAGGACTTAAGGAGATGTGATGTTGAACTGCATGTGCCGATGCCACTTAACCCAAATGCCCCAGCAGCAGCACGGGAGAGGAGAGACAGAAGAGCATCATCTATAGTGAGGTCATCTCGGTCTAATGTTAGACTACATTGCAAAAATATCACCATGCATTCATAACCTCGTGATTCAGTGAGAGTGAGCCCAAAACAAGACTCATTTATCCCGCTGGTATGATAGCAACAGCACCCGAGATCCGCCCACAAAGCTACTTGCGTTTGGCGTTTGATACTTGCGTTTCAGATCGTTAAAATAGGACCCATTGTGTTATTTATGGATTGAATTATAGTGAAAATAAATGATTCCCTTTTTTGCTGGGTACCCTCTGGAACCCCTTCAAGGATCCCTGGGGGTCTCTGAACCCCACTTTGAAAACCACTGATCTAAACCACTTTATTTGGAGGTCAAACTAAAAGTGAGCACACCTGAAATGTTGCTAATAATCCGTCATTGAACAGGAAAACCGTGTTAATGCTACTACAGGAAGTACAGAACGTCAAAGTGAAGCAGGAAGTGGGTCTGTAAACTGTGATAGATGTTTATAAAAGAAAAAATAAATATATATAAAAAAAATATATATCTCAACAAATTTGGTTTGGATTTTGCAGAAGGATAAGTTTGCAAAAAAAAAAATGCAAACTGGGTGAAAAGGTCTTTAGGTAGAAATGTGTCTGGGTTGTACTGGTTTTTTCTTCAAAGTGGGAGGAAGTGCTGCACTGAAGTATTTGCAGTAACTTTTCTGCTGACTAACGGATGAAAAAGAAAAACCTCGGGGGAGGAGGTGATACATCATTCTGTAAATATTATCCAAAGGTTTTCTAATCAATTTAAGAATGGCATATTCATTAAAAAAAACACGCACCATTTATCACCTTCAATGTAACTTTTTCCCTCTCTTTCTAAAGAACAGTGTTTCTGTTTTGTTTTTACGCTGCCCACCATGAGTGTGTGTCTCCTGTCTGTGCCGCCAGCCAGTCGCCGTTTCCAAATGTATCTGCCAGTTTACTTTATCACAAGAAATTGGCAGACTGCGACGGCTAGAAGTGTCTCTCCCTCCACTCCGTCTCAATAGAAGAGAAACTCATCAGTCCACACTCAGACACACGAAGCCACTGAGTCAGACTCACAGGGGAGTTTATTTATAGCCTGTGGGGCCGGAGGTGCCACACATTCAGACAGTCGTTTGCCAAGAAAATCTGTCCGTTCAATCTTCTTCACATTTCCTTTTTTGTTGTTTGTTCCCCGATCAGATTTAAAAGACCCAAAGAAAAACGAGATTACCCAGATTTCTCCCAGCATGTGCCCAATTTAACCATAAACCAATTGCACACTTCTGAAAGTGTGAGGGAGGGCTTCCCCGGAGTCCTTATGCTTTCTTGCGTCACAGATTTCCTTGGACTAGGGTGGCACCTAAATCACGTTTCGCAGCTGCTGCCGTGGTCCTTCTCTACGCCCTGCACGGCTGCTACTATTATTTCTAGTCATAGTTGTATTATCTTTAGTGTTACTGTAAATGCCACCACGGTTCATCAGACCATTTGCTATAATTATTATGAATCATATTTCTCTATATCTGTATCAGTGTCTCTGTGTCCCAACCGGCAGCGGCAGATGGCCGCCCACCAAGAGTCAGGGTTTGTCTGAGGTTTCTGCCCGTTGAAAGGGAGTTTTTCCTCTCCACTTTTGAACAAAATGCTTGCTCTTGGGGGGGAATTGTTGGATCTTTGTAAATTATAGAGTGTGGTATAGACTAGAGATGTACTGCCTAAAACGCTGGTATCGGGAAGTACTTGAGTTTATGCACCGATCAGATACCACGTAATAAAGCCCTAAAGAAAATCTACGTTAAAGTAGTTTATTTATGTTCTTTTTCCGTTATAACTGACTGTCAAACTGGAGAACAAAAGAACGTTCTGGGGCGTTCATGTTTCACAAAGAGTTTAACCTGAGCCAGACCGACAACAAAGATAGAAATCATATCACATCCATACAGGGATAGTAGTATACAGTTGTTAAAACATAATAAAATATATGACACACTGGAATCGGATCGGTACTCGGTATCGGCCGATACGCAAGTTCAGATATCAGAGTCGGTATCGGGAAGTCAAAAATGGTATCTGGCCATCTCTAGTATAGACCTACTCTATCTGTAAGGTGTCTGAGATAACTTCTGTTGTGATTTGACACTATGAATCAAATTGAATCGAAATGTGCTTTACCAACAGCAAGTCGTCTCCATTTTCTGATATAAACTCCAGACAATGGCCGATGAATCAGGTCCTGACATAGTCCGAAGTTGCTCTCTTACACACAACAGTAGCACACAACAGGAGATTTTCAGATGCGTTCTCACTTACATATGAAGCATATAATGTACATTAGACATACACGATTTTTGATGATCATTAAGCACAAATGAGAACTGAGAGGGAGAGGAGCAGCGCTCTGTTTGCAACACAAGACATCAACACTGATAAACTGCAGATGCCAGGACTCCTGATAGTTTCCTCCAAACTGCTGTTAACTTCCTGTGTACTTTCCGTTGACAAACTGTCACTACTGACGAGACGGAGGTGCAGAAATGTCACTTGTGATGGGGATACAGGAAATGAACACAACTAATGCCAAGGGAAAACTTTGCTTCAGGCTGCAGTGTCCAACTTCTTGGCTTGAGTCACCAAACTGTCAAGCTGACACGCCAACTGGGTCAGCAGTAAAGCAGCAGCCCAGGCCAGAAAAAAAACTCTTTATAGTTATTAAAATGCCAGTGAACGTCTCTAAGGCTGGGTTAAAATAATCGATTCTCCAATGAAATTGATATGTGTTTGATTGATCTGAGATCGATTGATAAAATTCAAAAATCGATCTTTTAAAATATGCCTTTTCACCATGGATGTATAAGGGCATAGCGTGGCGGGCGTTGCAGTTCCACTGTTAGGCCACTATGTTCAATTGGCTTCAAAGCCCGGTAAACTTCCTAAGGGGCCAGCTATTCTTATGCAAAATTGATCTTCTAACTGAGATGTTTCTAAATGTGAGACTGCCGCCCTTATAACTGAGTTACAGAACCAGCCTGCTGTTTTTATTACAAATGAAAACAAATAACTTTCACAATGATTTCTATGTAGCCAAACAGCTGCTATTTTACTCACTCTGACTGAAGGTGTGCTCGTTCATTGACATCCGTGCTAGATCCAAGATGGAGGAGCTTCTAAGTTGTAGTGGGAGGAGTGCTTAAATGGACACATGCATGACAGTGTTTGAATGCAGCGAACTTTGTATAAGAAGGTTATGAATAAGGCTATTGAAAATCCATCTCACTGGCGTGTTCACTGCGATGTTGTCAAAGTTCAAGGCAGTGTTTTGTCCCGACAGTTTGCTTGAAGAAATACTGCTCTTTAAGACTGATATCATCAGCAAATAATTGAACCTGTGGTCTCAGTGCCTCACTAGGTTTTACTGTAGAAAGAAATGTTAGAAAGTCGAAAACTCTGTGACTCTTGGTTAAGCTTCAGACATCTTCCAGTCACCATTCAAAACTACAGGAAGTGAGTGTACATGTAAAATAGGAGGATTTCAGAGGAAACTTAATTAGAAAAACGTCTAGTTTCTTATTGACTTCGATGTTTCCAACTGTGCAAAGGTTTAATGATCAACTTGAAGTGGCTATGCTGGTGTAAATGGATTCTACTCTTTAGCACAAGTTAAACCATTCCTTTTCACAGGACTTTTTTTTAATGCCTCCTTTTTAAATTGAGCTATTTAAAATGGCCGGAGGGAGGCAAAACAAATTGCGCCGGTGTTTGTATCACTCTCAAATTTTCTCATTATATAAAAATCCTAACTGCTTTGCCACGAGGCATCAGGGAGGCAGGAAGCCTGTTGCTTTTTAAATAGTTGTATTTACATGATGAAGACTCCGCTCCAACCAGAATGATCCCCTCTTCACTTAAAGCACTTCTCTCCATGTGAAAGGCTTCAGTCTTCTGTTCAACTGAAATGGAAATTCCAGACATTTGTTTAAATTGCCTTTTTTTTTTTTTTTTGTTTAAAAGCGGAAAATTACCCAGATACAGATACACAAAGCTCACCATTAAGCTTATTTCCTTTGCAAAGAGAAACCAGACTTTATATCATTCAACATTACATTATATTCATTAGGCAGATGCTTTTTTCCAAAGTGACATTGTATTTTATGCGACAAGGTTGGGTGGTCTTCTCTCCAAAAGACGTGATACTTACAGGTATCCTTTTATCTAGTCCCTTTCCGACTGGAGGGATTTCTGCAGTTCCTAGAACATGATGTTCCTAGAACCCTTTTTTTCTCGTGTTCCGACTGGACCAATTTGGGGATTATTAAGTTCCTCTGACCTCAGTTCCTGTAACTCTTTCAGCTCCTACTTCAGGGCAGGGTCTTTTCCTTTTCTCGCATAGGAACCCTTAGTGACCTAGCAACGTCTGGAACACAAACAGTACATATTCTTCACTGTCTGTTGCATTTCGCCTACGTATGCTAACTCATAAGACAAACATCACGCATTCAACAAGCTAATTGTTAATGCTAGTTCAACTTACCCGTCGTTTCGTTTGCCTGTTGCGCTCTGCTCTTCTATCTTCTTCCGTCATATTAATTAGAATCATATTACGCTGGAGCCTTCATCTTCTGTGTTTCTCTGTTAAGTACTCCAGCCTAGTCCTTAAACGCCGCCGTTCGAACTCCGTTATGAGGATCCCGGCAAGGCACAACAAGAACATTCCGATGGCCTCCTCCATGCTGGTTTGTTGTTGTATGTGGCACTAAAGTCAGGTGACGACGCTATAAAGACCGCTGCCGTGCTTGCGTCACTCCCTTACCCCTCCTACCAGTCCCTATGGCCACTTGGCCAGTGGGAATGCAAATGGAAAAACTGGTTTTGGGGGAGAGTAGTTAGTAGATCTGTTTAGAAGTGGACTGTTCCTAGAACTACATTCCTGTAACTACTTGGTCGGAAAGAGGCTTATGAGGCCCTGCCATCTTACCTTATAGAACTGATTTGTTATCAGACGCGCTGCGCTGACTGGCTTTTGCTTCATGTTCCACGAGCTCGGAAATATTATTTTAATTTTAGTGCACCCAACTCCTGGAACAAAAGACAACACCTCACCTTTTGTACCTTTCAGACATTTTAGAAATAAGATTTTTTACACCTCCAAACTTCTACTTGTTATTGCTTCACGTCATTGTGTTTTCTTTTACATCCTAATTATCCTAATTTATTTATCAAATTCTTCTTCCAATTCAGAAAGTTTTAGTAGCTTTCTATTGGATTTATGATGGTGTTGCTTCTTTGTGTTTCAGTTTTAGTTTTTTCTTTTTTGGTCTTTGTAATTGACTCGTAAATATGGGCCGCTCCTCAATGATCTTCAGCCTCCATGGTAACACCGGTGTCAGGGTGGGAAATGAACTGTGCCACTGTGGCTGGTGGATGCTCAATTTTACCAGCCACTTCTATTTTTTTACCAGCCACTTTTCCCAGAATTCAAATTTATAAAAAAGTGCACTAGCATATTTTGAATTGCTTCAATACATTATTTTTTATTATTAATACATATTTTATTAATATAGGCAAATAAAAAGTGATGTGAAAAAAAGCTTGCAAGACCAGTTTGGTCATATTCTAAAATAATTGTAGGCCTACATGTTTAATGAACAAAAGAAATATTGACTCATCTCTCAGTAACGTAGCATTAATCAGTCCCTCCAGGATGTCGCAGCCTTTTTTGGAGATTGTAGCGGCCCAAAATGCCTGATTTTGCGGGAGCTTTTGTAAAAAATTGTGATAAAAGTTGCAATGTCTTTTGTATTTCTGTTGCAATGAAGTTGCGAGACACAGTGAAAGTTGCTTTTTTGTGTAGTTCTTTAAAAATAAAAAGGAAACTTATTTTGGGGAGAATAAAACTACTCTGGGCTGAGATTTCCTAGTAACCTTTCCAAAAAGGCTCAGGATGCTGAAAATGTTGGCATAATATGAAAATAGCTGGTGGGTTTAAGACAAAAAATAATATTAATTAATTAATGAAATTAATTATTGAATGAATCAAATTTTAACATTTCTGTCAGAGGCTTGTTGATCTTTACATTGTTAGTTATTTTCCTATCCTGGCCTGGGACACTCATTCATACGGTTTGATGAAGGACTTATTGGACTTTAACTTATCGTTGCACTTACAATAACGAGGGTGGCTGTCCTCAATTGAGGTCATCCTGTACGTCTCATCTCCGTTTTTTCCTGCATCCACCGTGTGTGGGTGTGTGGGTGTGGGTGTGTAGGTGGGTGTGGGTGTGTAGGTAGGTGGGTGTGTAGGTGTGTGTGGGCGGGGGTGTGGGTGTGTAGGGGTGTGTGGGCGGGTGTGTGTGGGTGTGTAGGGGTGTGTGGGCGGGTGTGGGTGTGGGTGGGTGGGGGGATGAGGGTGTGGGTGTGTGTGGGACTGAGCAGCAGAGAGCCGACAGGATTAGAACAGCAGCAGCTTTCAGCGACTGAAAAATCGTTACAGCGTACATTGGTGTTTAATACCGGTTGGCAGGACGGTCTGAAATGTTTTGCACGGTCTTTCTCTGTACGTTTTGTCAATGCGCCACTTGTTCGAAAAGTCGGCTACCTTCTCTTTTTCTTTACTTCGCCCTCAACAGTTTGTACATTCATAGCTAATGCTGACTCCGCGGCGGGCCTCTTAACAATGGGGGATATGTCGCCACATGTTTTTAACCAATCATTTTCGTTTCATCTGTTCCTCCGCTCAGCTACATGGTGTCACGGACGATCGCTGAAAACTACTTGACAAAAGTCTGGAGTTGACGGAAATATGCGCGGTCAAAGCCCCGGCTGTGAACTTTCATTTCCTATAACTTCTTCACAATAAAAGTCCTCCGTTATTTTGGTATTTGAATGTTTTTATTATGAAGCAGCAAAATCCGGAAATGTTGGGCATTTATTAGCAGTAACGTAACGCCACTCCTATAAGCATTGTGCATTGTTTCTTAGCAACAGCATTCTTTGACAAAAGCTGTCCAATCCGTTACAAGGAATGTTTTACAATCCACCCGCCACTCTGGCTGGTATACAAGGCAAAGTCACCCGCCACTTTGAAAAAGTACCCGCCATTGGCTGGTGGCGGGTGCTAATTTCCCACCCTGACCGGTGTCATCATCAAAACTCTCAAGTAAATATTTATAATAATTTAATGTAAATTTCCTCCATTTGTAATTAGCACTAAACCAGACCAAAAGTGGTGAAACGACAGACCGACCCACCAATCCAGCGGTTTACAATGGACAATCGACAATCGACAGTTGCAGAACAACTAGATACAAAAAAAAATGTAAAAAAAAAAGGCAACAAAAACACAAAAAAGGATAAAGACGTTGAACAAACCCCGACAAAAACTTCAACAAAAACAGAAAAAATGCCCAAAGTATCAAAGGTTGAAATAAGCCATAAAAACGTGAAAAGTGTCGAAAAAAGAGACAAGCATATAAAAAATAGTGTCACGTTTACAGGGCGGATTCGAACCCTGGACCTCTGCGTCGAGGCATAAACCTCTCAGTATATGTGCGCCTGCTCTACCCACTGAGTCAACCCGGCCACCCGAAATGCATTTTTAGGCAATCTATTATCAAAATAGTGCATACAGCCGCTTAATGATCATGCTCACAGACCCCCATTAGGTTTGGGTCTGAGCCCCGAATGTTAACATCTGGCTACGCCCCTGCTAAAAAGAAAACGGACTCTATTTAATCTGTGTCCTTTTGTTTTGAACATGTTATTTTGTATTAGGGGACATTTTGTATTGGGTATGAACATTGTTTTATGACCAAATCAAACAAAATCAGTTCAGGGCCCCCTACACCACATGGCGCCCACACTCAAGTCCTGATCACAGTTCCCCATCAGCACCTCATAAGCACAACCCAGTAATCATTCCCCGCTCTCTACATGTGTCTGACGCCTGGATTCCCTCCTCTGCTGCAGTAACACATTAGGGAAGCCACTCTCCTGTGTGCCAGCTGCCAGCGTACCTCCTTCCATCTGAGCCATTACCCCCAGGAAAGGTTAGGTACAAAATGGGAGGAAATTACCAGGTAGAACGGCAGGGTTTTGGTCACCAATGCCGAACTGTACAGAAGCAATTTGTTGCAATGGACAATGATAGGGTTGCGAGGAGCGCCACTCGAGCACGGCTGAGTGTGAGGAGAGAGAGGAGGCCTCTCCAGAGGGCACTCTGCGCTTGTTTAGAGGGAGGAAATTATAGCCTAGACAAATGGGTGGTGTCTCTCTAATGCTTATTATCATTCATATCATATTATAACGTTCATCCCCATGCAAAAATATGACGGTATTTTTTACTCTGAGTCACTGGAAACGTTCCGCATGTCATTATGTTTTCGTTGTCTCTGTTTTCTCCCTCCATTGTTAAAGGGGTGAAAAGTCAATAAGCAGCTATGCTGCCTCTCTCACTTCTGATTTGAGGTGTTTGAACACCAATGCAGGCAATCAGAGGTTGATTGAGGACAGTTTTCATATTTTTTTTAAACCAACACTGGAGCACTGAATATCTGTTGAGACGTCCATGTTTCTTTTTAATATTTTGTCAAGCTGAATCATTTGTCTAATACTTAAATATCATAAGGAGGTCAAAAGTATTTTTAATTAAACGATCGATACAGCATACAGCATAGTGTTGAGATATGTTTGGTGGCAAAACTGTATCGTTACACAGTCACCAAAAACTTTTTGGTACAGCCTAATGAAATCATTCCTTTTTAGTCCACTACTAGATAATGCACTTGAGTTTTTAATAAAGGGCCTAATGAATGTTTCCCTTATCTCCCTGTCTTCTCTCTAGTTTGTGAAGTTTGCCAACATTGAGGAGGACACGCCGTCTTACCACCGCCGCTATGACTTCTTTGTGTCCCAGTTCAGCGCCATGTGCCACTCTACTCATGAAGATACTGAGACCAGGACCAGGTAAGAACACAGAGACACTAAGGGCTCTATTTTAACAATCTAAGCTCACGGCGTGAAGCGATTGGCGCAGGTGTGTTTAGGGTGTGTATGAATCCACTTTTGCTAGTTTAACGGTGGAAAAAAGGGTCTGTGCGCCAGGCGCACTGTTCAAAAGGGTTGTTCTTACGTGTCTTAATTAATCATAAGTGTGTTTTGGGCGTAACATGCAATAAACCAATCAGATTGTGATTCCCTTTAAAAGCCAAGCGCGTTTGGACCTTGGCGCATTGCTGTTATGATGGCGGTTTGCACCGTAATATTTTTCTTTTATTTTTTGCTTTTGCATGTGTGTGTGCTGCTGTGTGTCCCTGTGTGTGTAACAAGCATAGTGTGCGCACTCTGTGCACAAGCCTAGGCGCATTTTACTAATTTGCTGTTAAAATAGCAATGAAATGCTGCGTTATTGACTTTAGACCAGGTTTTTGTTGGTCAATGGCGCCATCACTTTACGCATCAATGCTCAAGATAGCAATACGCCCAGAATGCACCTGAACACACCTCCCTGTAAGACCAGCACGCCCATGGGCGCAAAGATGGGCACAGGTGCATTTGTTATTTAAACGATGTGGATGCTGGACGGGAAATTGACAACTGCGTCTGTCTTAAACTAGCAAAGACACTTGCATTGGGCTTTGCACTGCGCTGCGCCGGGTGCAAGATAGGGCCCTAAAGCTGTTTTAAACAAGCTATATTCTTTAAAAAACGTGGACTGAAACTCACCTCTTCCTAATATTTTCAGTCCCCTTTTTTGTCATTTTAATCCACTATGACTGAAGACTTTTTAGGCTGTTTTTCCCTCTTAAAAGTAACAAAGTACTTCCTCCTTGCAGCAGATGCAGGAGATTCTTGACAGTTTTAAGGGATCAGGTTGGTAGTTCAGAAATGCTCCTCTATGTTAATGTTTGTACTTTATCATCTTTTGCTGATAGCATGGGATCCCTCAGGGTTCAATTTTGGGCCCCTTTTTTTAGACATGGAATGTTTTTACTACTAAGTAGACAACATTCAAATATATGTCTGAGAAGTTCACGCTTGACCTTGAAAACAGTAGTTTGTCTAGCTTTGAAGTGGACCTTGAGTTAAGATTTTCCTGCATGGACGTTAAAAGTATAACCTTGATCCTTGCCTCCTCCGCACTTTTATTTTAAAAATAATCTATGTTGAACTACTTGCCTTGGTTCGTCTAACAGATCAAGTGTGGAATCTCACCACTGCATTCCAGTGTTTACAGAAAATCCCCAAAGTTAAAAACAAGATGACATATTGATTACACATTAAATCTAGAGAGGGGCAATGAGTGTAGATTGTTCCCTCTCTTTAGATTCTTTCATTATCTTCATTTTAAAAGCAAAACTAATCTATGTATTGCTCCAGAAATTAGGCGGTTCACGACCAAATTATGAATTGTTTAATTTTATTCTTCAGCTCCCTGGTCCGTTGTTAGCGCCGTTCACATTCATGCAAAAACAGCTGATTGATTATTGATACTGCAAATATTTTCTCTGATTAGTTCTCTTCATGGGGTGGGTGGAATTGAGCTAAAGTTGGAGAAATCAGCTGCTTTAGTTAAAGCTGTATCTTTGGATAACATGCGCATTAAATTGATTTTTACTTAAAAAAAATGATAGTGTAGCTGCCCATTGTTGCATATTTTTTTTCATTATGATAACGAAGACATTTTTCCATCTACACCCACTATACCTCCTTTCAGAAACAACCCCCGCTTTTAATGCAGTGATGGATCGTACCAAGAGCACATCCAGGCGGGGGAGGGGCTGTAACACAATCCCCACCAGCGCAGGTCTCATCCTACTTGAATACTGTGAATACAGAATTAAATATATCTCCTCCTGATTTCCATTTTTATGGATCTTCGTCCTCCCACTGAGACCACAACACCACCGCAGGAGAGACTTGCTGCACTCGGATTGAAATAAGAGCGTTTGAAAGACACATTGCTGATGTATTTGTATATATATAGGTTTAAGAGTCAGACTCACTGAACTCACTAAGGTAATAGCATGTGATCAGGAAATGCAGCTACATCACTAAAGTCCAACAGCAAGAAACTAGCAGTCGATCAGACAGGTTGCAAAGTTTATTCTGATACCACAACACCTGGTACATTTTAATCTATTAGCCGGGGGGGTTGTAAGAAAAAATGTGTAGTTTTATTAGCTGATGGGCAAAGTTTTTGCAGGCAATGAAAGCAGAAAGAGCAAGCACTTATCTGAAGATCATTTGAGAGTAATGGGTGGTGCGCAGGAATCTTTAGAGTCAAGTGCAGAATACATAAAAGAGCACATCCACAAGATTAGAACTTGTGGAGCATAACAAGGTTGATGGTATTTGGAAAAACATTGCAGGAAACCCTTATCGTATATCTTGAGAGAAACACAAAGTCTTTAATGAGAAGATCCAAGTCGAGCCTGAGAGCATATGGATGTAAAAAGCGACATTATTTTTTCCTGAAACGGCAGACTGTTTTCTCAGTTAGAACCCAAATCAAAACACACAGACAATATACACGCTCTGATGATAAATTGTTATGAGTTGTGTCCACCCCATTTATGCATGAGGGTAGACAAATATTAAAAACATATATTAGTAAAATACAGTACATTGTCATAAACTATACTAAAACATTTTCAACAAAAATGGAACAACCAACCAGTTTTGTAGTTTCTTTAGGAAATGCGTTATCTATTCCAGCTAGCATCCCGTGTGGGATCCCCCAGGGTTCAATATTGGGCCCCTTATTGTTTTCTTGCTTTTTTTACGGCCTCATTGCCTTGTGTTTCCTTGTAGATTCTGCATCCTTTAGATAGCGGTTTAGATATTTATAGTTATTTATTAATGTATTACCAAGTCCACATATAGTGTTTGAGCATACAGCGTTTTGAATGTTTTTGTTATTAACTGTATTTTTTAGTTTGGTTCTGTTGATTTGGTTGGCAAGCTGCTGCATACAGTTGCCCTCACAGGAATAGATAAAGTTGTATTTAATTGAATTAAATTGAATGCTACCAAGTCTATTCCTTGGGAGAAATGCAATAATATGTCAATTGTTGCACAACGTGAGGTCTCTATTATAGCCGGGAAATGAATGAACAGCCAATTAAAAATGGTAATAGAGTATTTGAGCAGATTCAATTTGAATGCGCCATGCCAAATTTGTACAAAATACCACCTTCCTCCACATGCTTTATAATTCACCTTGAATGTGAACCAATTTAAAATCAGTTTGTGTTTTTAATAAGAGAAAAATGAGCCTGTTTAGGATTCCAGACGTCGGGCAAACACAATGTTTTATTGTTTTCAAGAAAGACAAATACTCTGCCTGCCAGCCACATTGTTTGGTTGGTAAAAATAGCTTGGTGATGGCGGTGAGGCTCAGGAGAGGCTGTGACACCGCAGAGCAATTTAAAGGACGCCTTCCCCACTGAGATGCCACCCCTGACTCTAATACAGATGACCAGTGTATTAAAACAATGCCTGAAGAGTTCTCTCTTTCATTTATTGTGAAAATAACTTCTCGAGTATTGCTGCAGTTATTTGCAAAAATGTGACTGTAGCAGCTGAGACCTGTGTCTGTGCAGAGGTGAGTGAGCATATTTGTGCATAGAAATGGACTTTTGTCTCGTCTCCCGTCATTTGTATGTATGAGAGAGCATGTGCATGCTGGTGGTGGTTGGGGTTGAGAGCTAGGGGATGCTGGGATTATTTTTGAGTTGGCTTGATGCCGCGCTGTTAACAGTATGACTTTTCACTTTGCTTTTTTTCCCCCTGTATTTTATTATTCCATTCGCCAGCGTCTCGCAGCAGGTGGGGAGGAAATCCCAAATAGAATTTCCCTGGCGGTTATTGGATAAGGCCTAAGGCGCAGTCACCCGCACTGTTTCACAGAGAAAAACAGAGAGCGGCGACAAATAGTAAACGGTGAAGTCCGACTATCTGGGCTCTGATCGGTCCTGTTTCTGGCAGATTGAAGAAGAAACTGGGGGGGGGGTTTGGTTTGGTGCTAAAAATTATATTGAAGTGTTAAGATGAGTTGGAAGTTGAGAGACAAAGTGAGTCAACCCTGCAGCTTCAGTTAGATATGAAACTCTGAAACTATTAACAACACAACCAAAGCTGCTTCTTTTCCAATTAGAGCAGGGTTTAAAAATTGATATTCCGATTTTCAAATCGATAAAATACATAATCGATAAATCATATAAAATCCTAAGATCGAGGCTCCGTTTTAATGCTAGAGTGAATATATTGGTATCATATGAAACTAGACGATCTAAGGAATCCATGTCATGCTAAATAACGCTCCAAAGTTGGGAGAGGGAAAAAAAAACCTGGCGTGACCATTTTCACATATGGCTTTAGCTCCATGTCTGCATCACACCCTCTGCACTAAAGAAAGCACTTATTCTGTCTCTGTGTAACTGATTTGGGGTCAATTCTTAACGGCAACATTAACATTTAATGTATGGTGCAAAGCTCGTAGATCGTATCATAACGAAAGGGTCAAATAAAATCAATCAATATGTTTAATAATGCAGCAGGTTAGAGGGCTCCTTTTGCAATTTAGAATCAGAATCAGAAAAGGATTTATTGCCAAGTCAGGGCTCCAGACTAACTTTTTTCACTAGGAGCACAGTGGCCCCCAACTGAAAATCTTAGGGGCGCAACCAGAAAATATAGGGGCACACACCGTAAATCAACATGCTAACCAAATATTCACATTTCTACTAATTTCTGCTGTATTACTAATAAATACATTGATAATAGATGCAGAAATTACAATGTGCTGTTTCAAATTCAGTGTCACATTTGAAGATGCAACATTGAAGGTTAACCGACAGCACCATCGCTGTCATGAAAAAAAAAAAAAAAAATATATATATATACACACACCAGCTCTAGTCTACAATTACAATGAATTCAACTTAAAATTAAACATGCATTGTTTAGGCTACTACTGAACCAATATCGGTACCGATACCTGAAATTATTTCAGTTGTAAAAATTATTGTCAAACCTATTTATCCTATGTACTTAGAACATTATGTTATTTTATTAGAATATGTTCCACTCTAAAGAAATTAAACAAAAATAAAAAAAAACCTCCCTCTCTCCTCCCAAACCCTACAACCTATTAAATTGAATAATTATTCATTTCATACTCACTGTAACTTTTATTCTTGTATTTGTATATTCTTTCTTTTCTTTTTTAGCCTGTTTTATTTTCATGACCGTTTTTAATTGCTCTTTAATGTTTCATGTACAGCACTGGTGACTGTCAGTCAGTCACCAGGGCCTAGAAACCACTGTCGTGCCTGCTTAGGAAGTGTAACGTCAACAGCACCGCGACCGCTTTCGGCTCGCCATTAATATCATATCGCAGAAAACGCTGTCTGCGTGAAGTTTTGAAAGACTGTAACCACACTTGAAACCACTTTATCGGCATCTCCGTGACTCACTGTGACTTCAACAAAACTGCAGAGCCCACGTAGTTTGCACCGTCCGCAGCTATGCGTGTGTGTGCGTATGTGTGCGTGTGTTTGTGTCAGAGCTCCGCTCTCTGTCAATTGTCAGAGAGGACAGATAAGCTTGAGCTTACGCGCTCTCAGGTACCGAAATTTCAACATTCAACGTGTAAAAAAGGGGGCAAATTTACATGTGCGACTGGATGTAAAAATTTTGGTCGCAGTCTGGAGCCCTGCAAGTAAGGCTACATTTACACCGCTACATTTTAGAAAACTAATATCTTCTGCTACGTTTCCCCCCTCTCATTCCCCCTGCTCTGGTGTTTCCCCCTCTCATTCCCCCTCTCATTCCCCCTGCTCTGGTGTTTCCCCCTCTCATTCCCCCTGCTCTGGCGTTTCCCCCTCTCATTCCCCCTGCTCTGGTGTCCCCCCTCATTCCCCCCCCTCTCATTCCCCCCTGCTCTAGTGTTTCCCCCCTCTCATTCCCCCCTGCTCTGGCGTTTCCCCCCTCTCATTCCCCCCTCTCATTCCCCCCTGCTCTGGCGTTTCCCCTCTCCCTCTCATGCTCCCCTCTCATTCTCCCTGCTCTGGCGGTTCCCCCCTCTCATTCCCCCTGCTCTGGCGTTCCCTCATTCCCCCTGCTCTGGCGTTTCCCCCTCTCGTTCCCCCTGCTCTGGTGTTTCCGAGCCCCTAAACCGGAGACATTTGGAAACACTTCTGACCCGTTTTGGTTTGGAATCTGCGGGGTTGTGTTTCAGTCTCAACGGCTGCAAACGGAGACCTTTGGCAACACCGACACTGACGCCAACATTTCTCCTCCTGATTGGGTCTCATCAGTCATAACGTCTCGTTCTCTGAGACTAAAGCTACAAATGTTACCATGGCAACTACCAGCAACAGGCGGAGTAATACATGCACATGCTTCTTCCTTTTTACCCTGGCACGCGCATGTCCAGCATACGAGAATGTTGATGAGATATGAGGTTTGGTCGTGTTTGTTTAGACAGAGATTAGTTCTTCTACTGCAGCTAAAAACACAAAACGGAGATCGCTTTTGGCTCAAAACTCTGCTTAAAAACCACAACGTAGCAATGTAAATGTAGCCCAAGTAACACTTACAAGGAATTTGCCTTGGTGGTGGATGGTGGTTTACAGCATTTATCTCTTTCATGTCAAGCAAAATTAGTATTGTAACTGAAATATCCCTAAATGATCTTGTCGTAGATAATCTAACAGGACTGTGTTTCCGTGTCAGGATCCGTGTGGCCGGGATCAAAGGTCTGCAAGGCGTGGTGAGGAAGACGGTGAATGATGAGCTGCAGGCCATCATCTGGGAGCCTCAGCACATGGACAAACTGATCCCGTCCATGCTGTTCAACATGCAGGACAGCGAAGACCTGGACAGGTACTGCACACGAGCTGCACACACTTAGTCGCTTAGTCGACTAATCGGTCGTTTTGGTCTTAGTCGACTAAGATTTCTTTAGTCTGTTAGCCATTTTCATTTTTAGAGAGAGAGAGAGAGAGAGAGAACTTGAGGTAGCAGCAATATGATTTTCAGGCTTTTTATTGAGCTCATTCAGGGCTCCGTCTTCATTTTTGAGTTTTTTTTTCTTCAGGTTGTATCACATGACTACTACGTACTTCTGCCGTTAACACTACATTTTTCAAAACGACGGGCTGCATTCTGGGCTGAAAGTTGCTAGGCTACGATAGAGTGATTGTGCACTCACAGTCTGTACTACTGTGGTAATTTCTGTAGGAACATCCGTAGGCTTGTTAAACTCGTCTTTCTCTGGCGCCCAGACAGCTCAGTTGGTAGAGCCCATATATAGAGGTTTACTCCTCGACACAGTGGGCCGCGAGTTTGACTCCGACCTGCGCCCCTTTGCTGCATGTCGTTCCCCCTCTCTCTCCCCTTTCATGTCTTCAGCTGTCCTGTGAAATAAAGGCCTAAAATTCCCCCAAAAATAATCTTAAAAGTAAACTGTTTTTCTCGGGGGTTTTCTCTGCTTTTCTGGTTGGGACCGTTGAGACACGGGCTGGGCGACTCGGGGGGGTCGCCTCTGGGCCGCTTGAGGCCCGTGGGCCGTCACTATACATGACAGAATACACAAATGCTGAAAACACATACAGAGTTTAGTCTGGGACAAGTCTTTATTCTCCACCCCGAAATTTGGAACCGGAGTGAAAAGTCACTCAGGAAAGTGTTTGATTATCCGAGGCGAAAAACTCTTCGAGCGTGGAGGTGACCTTATTAATGGGCCAAACCTCAACACACAAAACTCCCCAGTCAATTAAATACACATGACGTGTTGGTGCTTTTCTCTCCAGATAATTAGGAAAATAAACTACTTCTCCACCTTCAAGGACAAGAGTCACTAGCTGTGTTGGAAACCGTTTCCCTCATTCACTCACTATTCCCACGATATATATCTGCTCTTTAATGTTTAATGTAAAGCACTTTGAATTGCCATGTTGCTGAAATGTGCTCTACAAATGAAGCTGCCTTGCCTATATAGTGTTTATTAAAGGAGAAATCCGGCGCAAAATGAACCTAGGGGTTAATAACAGTTGTACCGAGTCGACCGTTCTCTGGGATATGTTTTCATGCTAATCAAATGTGACCAGTTTGTCTGTACACTTACAAAGTTCTCAATCCTTCGGTTTACATGTAGGGATCCTCATTATGCTACCGTGGAAGTGTGGTGCTATTTTGAGCCTTGTTAGTGGTGCAGAAATAGAGATTTCTTTTTTGCTTTACCCGCGCCCCGAGGACTAGTGTTATAAGCTAATTAGCGCTTTGCGCTAAAACTGGTCACATTCGATTAGCATGAAAACATATCCCAGAGAACGGTCGACTCGGTACACGTTATTAACCCCTAGGTTCATTTTGCGCCAGATTTGTCCTTTAAATGTGAACTATAGAGGCAACGACCAAACCAGATTCCAGACACTACAGTGAAAACATCGCTGCGTCAGGAGATGTGCCGGTTGTTTGTGTGGCATCATGTAAACAAACCCAAACTAAAATACTTCTAAAACGTCCCTGAAACAAACCGAGCCCTCAGGAGAATAGTAACAGGTTGTATATTATATATGTTACATGTTACATTTCCACTGTTCAGAAACAACAGTCCGCTCCATTTTTCCTTTTCAGTTTCCGCGGTTCCTTCTGCTTCTGCGCTGTGCATTGTGGGTATTTTATAGTGGACTATATAGTGAATGAAATTAACCGTGGAGAATTTGAACACCACTACAAAATGGCGAACACACCATATAGGGAACTACTGCTTCTGATATCCCAGCATTCCCCTGTGACTATTTTCTCAAAAAGTTCAAAATGGTCTTTGGTGTTTTTTGCCCCCAACGTCTCCTCCCAGGCAGCGCGGCAATGGTTATGTTTAGGGTTTAGGTTAGGGTTAGCTGCCTGGAAGGCGCCGTTGGAAGGGAAAAAACACCATCGAGCGTTCAAAATGATTTCACGTTACAGTAATAATTTCTTTTTAAGTGACAAAAACTTTGGAAAAAGTGGGAAAAATGTTGAAAAATCAACCAAAACCAGGTGGGCCAAAATTTTATTGTGAACCTAAATTGATATGCGGGCTGGATCAAAATCTGTGAAGGGCCCGGTTTGGCCCGTGGGCATTGAGGTTACATGTGATGTATTTGGTCAAAAATGTTGTGATTTTATTTGATTTTCTCCATATCGCCCAGCTCTAAGTTTCATTGTAGTTTGTATCCATAAACTGTAAATATTAATTGACAGAGCATGTGTGACGTCACCAATTGGTTTGTGGAGATCTGCTATGAGTCGTCGAGTTTGCCGTTACAGGCGTAGCCATCTTGGTTGCAGATATGGCGATTTTAGATGAGAGGGAGGAGTGAGGGGAGGAGCCATAGACTGTTATCTGACTATCTGACTGTGACGTTAGCTGAGAGTTGGCAACGCTGCTTACTCTCTACGTTACGTTACACACTTTCACCGGCAATCTGGATGCAACTGCTGCTGAAAGCTAGCCTACATAATTTGAGGTAAGATTTAGCTTCGCTAGGTTTTAAATATATCTTTGTCCCATAGTTGTATTCATATAAGACAGGCCGCGGACTGTCAATCACATCATAGCCACGCCCTAAAACACCCCCTGCTTTATCGCCAATTTCAAAATCAACGAGACCATAATTAAAGAGATGAACATCATTCTGTGTTGCAGAAGACTTAAAACTAGAGATTGAGACTATAAACTCATGAAAATGTTTACTGAGGTAATAAACCAAGTGAGAAGTGGGTCACTTTCTCATAGACTTCTACAGAAACAGACCTCCTTTTGCAACCGCACGTGTCGCCCCCTGCTGGAATTCAGATAGAAAGCAGGTTTAAGGAGTCTCCCCCTGCTGGAATTCAGATAGAAAGCAGGTTTAAGGAGTCTCCCCCTGCTGGAATTCAGATAGAAAGCAGGTTTAAGGAGTCTCCCCCTGCTGGAATTCAGATAGAAAGCAGGTTTAAGGAGTCTCCCCCTGCTGGAATTCAGATAGAAAGCAGGTTTAAGGAGTCTCCCCCTGCTGGAATTCATGGCCCAGAAAGACTTTTCACATAGACTTTGCATGGCGAAGTCTATGTGTAAAGCCCTTGTTTAAAACGTCACGTTTTTAATTTTTTTATTATTAGTTATTAAACTAGGCATGATGAACGCGCATAATGGACGCGAGCAGACTGCACTGCGCATGCTCATATGACTGTTCTCCCTGAGGTCCTGTAGCTGTAATATTGGATAATGCTAACGCTAATGGTTGTAATTCACCATGTGTTCTATTAATACATCCATGGTATGTATGCTGTAAAGCCTGTAACGTGGATGAGAGATGAAGCCATGGATGTAATTAAGAGAAGCTCTGTTCACAAAACTGCAGGCTAACCTTAGTAGCTAGCGCTAGCTAGTAGCTAGCTAGTAGCACGACATAATTACATCTCCTTGGTTGTCTAAATACATCCATCGTTTATTTAGCTAAGCATGTAAACGATCAGGAACAACGGAAACACAATGTTTAACGTTAGTGAAAATTTTAGACAATGAAAACGGCGAGTTTATGAGTTTGCCACTTGTAAGAGACACGAGAGAGAAGCTCATGAACGAGCATGTTGCTTTGACAACACAAACAAACTGTTGCTAGTGCGCATGTCCATCGTGGCGTCATGGGCCAGTTAACGCGGAAGATTCAAGCTCCCTGTTTGCTTAATGCGCTTTTGAGAACTCTCACTGGAATGCACGGGGCTTACCGCCGAACACTGTATCCAGTTCTCTTAATACATCCGTGGTCTCCCCCTGCTGGAATTCAGATAGAATGCAGGTTTAAGGCACTTTTTTGCAGCACTTCGCCGAACCAGATGCGTCGTCCATTAATATTAACAGTCTATGTTTGTATCTCATGATACAAAAAGTGACGAGAGTCTGGCGTATGTTTTCTGCTCTCTTGTTTTGACCTCTTACCACTTTAAGATTCGCAGCCTGCAGTGCGAGAAGAGTCGGGATCTAAACTAAATCCAGCTCTGGATCGGAGCGCCGGCTGAAGGAATATCAACCCTCCCTGTCTGAACTCGAGCCCGGGGATTTAAAGCCTCGGCTCGCTCTCGCCTCCACACAGCTCAGTCCTCATCATATCCGCTCAACCCTCAAACCCAGGCCTGTAGGAAGAAATCACACTGGGGAGTTTATCCCCCCTCCTCATGAGACTGAGGACGTTGTTCTGCTGTCACTGGTGTTTAAGGATGGGGAAGATTTATGGAAAACATCAATAAGTCAGGACAGGGAGCTTATTATATATCGTTTGTTGTATGCACGTCTCAGCTGTCGCCTCACCTATACTCCTCTTGCCATTCTTCACCTGTTCCTTCTTTCTTTTCCAGTTGACTCCTCTCCTTTCTGTTCTCCTCTCCTCTCCTTTACTTCCTCTCGTCTCCAATATTCAACAAAGTACAAAAAATAGAGTGAAAAAATACGCAATTGGAAGAATGCAAACAAGCCACAACTCACGGAATGGGCTAAACTTACGACAGAGAACGGCTTCCTTTGAATTGCATTTCATTTCATACCTTTATTTAAAACTCAGGGCCCATTGAGGGATGAGTGCACAGTATGCAATTCAGCAAATTACATTACCTAATATACTCAATAACTAGATTGGACAATGGCAAAGGGTATGGCATCACTTCCTCGTATATATTAAAGGCCTATTGCAATAAAAAGGTGTTTGAGGAAATGATGGATTTGATTCAGTTACAAGAGGTGCTGTTTTAAGGGTGTATGTTGTTGTTACTGAGGTTTAGTTGTTAAGGTTTTTTTATTCTTTGTTCTTTGTGTGTGTTGTTCTTGGATTTATTTTAGAATACTGTATGAAGACTATCTGATTGAATGTGTATGGAAAGATGTTAATGAATATTTACTTACTCCTCTCTCTTCTCCTCTTGTGTCTCCTTTCTTGTCTCTCCTCTCGTCTCCTCTCTCCTCACCTCTCTTGTCTATCCTCTCTCCTCACCTCTCTTGTCTCCTCTCCTCTTTTGTCTCCTCTCTCCTCTCTTGTCTCCTCTGTCCTCTCCTCTCTTGTCTATCCTCTCTCCTCACCTCTCTTGTCTCCTCTCCTCTCTTGTCTCCTCTCTCCTCTCCTCTCTTGTCTCCTCTCTCCTCTCTTGTCTCCTCTCTTGTCTCTCCTCTCTTGTCTCCTCTCTTGTCTCTCCTCTCTTGTCTCCTCTGTCCTCACCTCTCTTGTCTCCTCTCTCCTCACCTCTCTCCTCACCTCTCTTGTCTCCTCTCTTGTCTATCCTGTCTCTTCTCCTCTCTTGTCTCCTCTACTCCCCTTACTCTCATCGTGGCTGCTTCTCTCCATCTCATTCGGGTGGTTTCCATGTGAACAAAAAGCTATTTTTGGACCCTGTTTATTTCTTCTTTCTTTCTATCCCTCCCTGTGTTTTTCTTCTTCCTCTCCTGCTTGCGCCCCACAAGTGCCGAGACCTCCCTCCATCACATGTGGAGGATCTTAGGGGTTAGGGTGTGATCCGACCCGCGCCAATGTCTCCATGTCATTATGTGGTGTTGGAGGGGCTTCATGCCCACAGGTGTCACAGGCAGGCTCTTTCCTGCCTGCGTCGGCTGCCCGACGTTCCGGCAAAAACACAGGTCTTTCCATTCAATTAGAATGGGGGCGTCGACTTCAATGCACCTAATCCTAACCATTGCCTAATCCTAGTGGCGACGTTGGGGGCTTAAAACACCAAACACTGGTGCGTTTAGGCTGCGGCGGGGGTTGCCGCAGGGGGGAACCTCAAAAAAACGCAGCAATCCTGCAGTGAAAAGATTGAAAAGAACTTTTGAAAAAACACAACCCTCTGAATTAAAATAAGTTCACCCCCTCAACAAAAAAACAAGTCGCTACAAGTTCATTGTGGTGTAAAGCCGTTTCAGAAAATGAACAGAGTAAAAAGTTGACGGTCACTGCCTCTCCAGAGTTGACACGGCTCTCTCGCACCTTTTCTCGTTAACTTTGAGATCTCTCAGAGGCTTCAGCACACCACCCACTCATGCTCAGCAGAAGTTATAATTAATCTGACTGTAGCCCTGCAGAGAGACCAAAGTTTTAATGACTATATCTGCCTTTTTATGCAGCTAAAATTTCAATTTTTTCATAATGTGTTCCTAATCCACAATATTTCAGTTTATCTCTTCTGCTGTTTGAGACAGCAGTGAAGCTTTAGCTTCGCTAGGTTTTAAATACATCTTTGTCCCATAGTTGTATTCATATAAGACAGGCCGCGGACTGTCAATCACATCATAGCCACGCCCTAAAACACCCCCTGTTTTATCGCCAATTTCAAAATCAACGAGACCATAATTAAAGAGATGAACATCATTCTGTGTTGCAGAAGACTTAAAACTAGAGATTGAGACTATAAACTCATGAAAATGTTTACTGAGGTAATAAACCAAGTGAGAAGTGGGTCACTTTCTCATAGACTTCTACAGAAACAGACCTCCTTTTGCAACCGCACGTGTCGCCCCCTGCTGGATTTCAGATAGAAAGCAGTTTTAAGGAGTCTCCCCCTGCTGGATTTCAGATAGAAAGCAGGTTTAAGGAGTCTCCCCCTGCTGGAATTCAAGGCCCAGAAAGACTTTTCACATAGACTTTGCATGGCGAAGGAAGCTTCTATATTTCAGCGGCTCATTTTGCTTTTGGGGTACATCAACTTACCAGCCCGAACACTTAAAGGGCCCTTGTTTAAAACGTCTCGTTTTTAAATTTTTCATGTTAGTTAATTCAGTGATCCAGAACGCACTTTTTTTCTAGACGTAAATCACTTTCGTCAACAATGTTATCATTAATGAATTTCACAGACAAATGTCAAGATATATAATGATTTGACGAGTTCTAAAAAATGATCATCAATTGATTAGTTGATTCACAGAATTCATAACAGTCCTGATAAGATGTTAATTGTTTAAAGGTCCCATGACATGGTGCTCTTTGGATGCTTTTATATAGACCTTAGTGGTCCCCTAATACTGTATCTGAAGTCTTTTATATAGGCCTTAGTGGTCCCCTAATACTGTATCTGTCTCTTTCCCGAAATTCAGCCTTGGTGCAGAATTACAGCCACTAGAGCCAGTCCCACAATGAGCTTTCCTTAGGATGTGCCATTTCTGTGTCTGTAGCTATTGAGGAGGAGAGAGGGGGGGGGGGGGGGCAAGATGGAGAGTGGGGGTGTGCCCTTGACCAACTGCCACTTTGCTCGTTTTCAAGCCATGATGTCTCTCTCTCATGGGCGGGTCAAATTCTCTGGGCGGGCAAAGCAGAGAAAGGGGAGGTAACCTTTCCCCTTATGACATCATAAAGGGAAGATTCCTGATCGGCCCATCTGAGCTTTCATTTTCTCAAAGGCAGAGCAGGATACCCAGGGCTCCTCCTCCTCAGTAGCATTTAAAGCTACAGACACAGAAATGGTACATCCTAAGGAAAGCTCATTGTGGTACTGGCTCTAGTGGCTGTAATTCTGCACCAAGGCTTACTTTTCGGAAAGAGATGTCACATACAGTATTAGGGGACCACTAAGGCTTATATAAAAGCATCAAAAAGCAGTATGTCAAAGGACCTTTAAAACAATACTTACAGTTGTCTTATCCCCTCGACTCTTGCATGGCTAAATTTCTTGGCACTTTACCGTCAACTACTGTTGATCAGCAGGATCGGTTAAAACCTCATGTAAAAGACCTCTGCAGTCAGCGTCTGCACCTGGGTCCTCATCCCTGTGTGTGTGCAGAGCAGCTTTGTTAGTGGAGAAATGTGTCAAACCTGCTGATAACATCTGGGGGGCTATATAAACATACATTTTGGTTCACAAAAAGCAAATTTGGGCTCTCCTTTTTTAACAAACAGGCTTTCTCTTTGATGAAAAGTGTCACACTATGCATCAAAGAAATCTCCTTGAGAACAACCTTCACCAACTATGGACATCATTAGCACATGAAAAAGGGAACTTTTTTCTTTTAAATGATGCCAGGTAGCCTGCCAGCTTTCCTTTGTACTTAGTTTGAACTGAATAAGTTCAAATAACTTTGACTTGCATGCAAGAGCTGAGCTGGAACTGTAACAATTCAAAAGCCTGTCCTTCAGCAGGACACAACCTGTCTCAGAACGCAGACCACCAGGACAAATGTGTCCTTTGGATTGACCCTGAGGAGTCTAATCCAACAGTCCTGCAATAAATCCTCCCTTTAAGAAGGTTAAAATGTTCGGTGTTGATTCATTTTAAGGCTCAGACACACCAACCCGACGGCCGACCTTCGGCAGAAAAGGCCGTCGGACTGATCAGTCGGCTCCTCGAGGTCCAAAAAGTGCCTCGGAACACTCCGAAGCAACGCCGACTTGAGCGTACGTTCGCGAGACGTAATACGTCTTCATAACCGCAGGCGGCGCTAATCTGTATTGTCGCCCAAAAAATGAAAACCGGAAATGACGAACGCGTCACGTGGGTCTGGCTTCTCCCAAATTTCAAAGCCGACCATAATGGCGGCTCGTTCAGAATACGATGTCGTATTTCACGAAAATAGTTCACCGAAACGTGTTTCTGAAAACATTTTAAGCGAGAAATAGTTCATAATTCAACAAGTCAAATCGGCCCAAATTAAAGATGGCTCCTCCGACTGATGACGGCACGGAACCCACACAACAGACTCGAGTCACTGACCTCGCCAGACTGTCCGACGGCCGATAATCGGTTTGGTGTGTCAGCGCCTTTAGCAGTTTTTGGCGCTGTCTTGAGCTGCAAAGATTAATCGATTAGTTGTCAACTATTAAATCAATCGCCAATGATTTTGATAATCGAGTCATCAGTTTGAGTTATTTTTTTATGAAAACAGGGTAAAACTTCTCCGATGTCAGCTTGTTGAATGTGAATATTGTTCTAGTTTCTTCTCTCCTCTGTGACAGTAAACTGAATATCTTTGAGTTGGGGACAAAACAATACATTTGAGGACGTCACCTTAGGCTTTGGGGAAACACTGAGCCACATTTTTAACCATTTTGGGGACATTTTAGAGACCAAACGACTCAACAGATTAATCAACAATGAAAATAATTGTTGCAGCCTTAGTGATAGACCCCTCTGTTCTTAATGCTACAGCCTACGACGATAATTTAGACAGAGTTTTTTAGTTTTTGTTTGTCACTTTCTTGCCATGCACAAAGCCAACTTCATAAAGAAATGGTCCCAGTTTGGTGTGAAGGAACTTGACTGGTCTGCACAGAGCCCTAACCCCAACACTTTTTGGGATGAGCTGAAGAACAACCAGTAGACTGTGTCTATGAAAAAACAAAACAAAAATGAACCACCACCCCGAAACAAACGACAGACGAACAATACTATATTCTCATTCACATGTTTGAAACGAAAACCATCAGCTCAATGACTACAGATTTGATTGTCCTTCAACCGTGTTTTCAGACTAAATTTAAAATGTTTAAAAGTACGGCACTCTCTGATAATCCATGGTAAAGAATTCCACATCTTGCCTGTGTTAACTGATAAGTTTTGCCCAAGTGTAAGTCTAAAACTTTAAATAACAGGGTTTTCAGTGCAGCACCTAAGACATTTTGGGCAGCACCTAACCCAAAGACTTTTCTCAGATCTGATGTTTATAGTTGGTCCCCAGTAGACTTCTTTAGCAAGTATAGTCTTTAAGCCTTTTGATTGTTATTTATTTATTAACTGCTCTAGCTTTTCTAAAGTTTTAGACACATGGTAGTAATATAGGTCCAAAATGATGTAAAATAGATATAATTTCTTAAAGGAGGTTCCCTAAACCCATCGCCAAATACGTGCAGTCTTTCACAAACCAGTTCCCCTTTAGTGGAAGCTCTTGTTAACCTTGAGCTAGTTTCTCATTGCCAGACCTTCCTCCACAGCGCTGCTGAGGAGGGTCTAGCTAGTCCACACAGCATTCCTAAATGGGAGAAAAACTGGCTCTGGTTTATTGGCATTTCTTTAAACCAATCACAATCGTCTTGGGTGGTGCTAAGCGCCGGACGGAGCCATGCTGCCGCTGCAAAATAGTCTCAGGAAGGAACTTGTTTTGGTAGAACATGTGTACGTTCAAAAGTAGTTTTAGTCGTGCAACAGAAAACTCAGATTGGACAGATAGTCTAGCTAGCTGTCTGGATTTACCCTGCAGAGATCTGAGGAGCAGCTAACCATAGTCCTCATATCCCGGAAGTGGAACGTCTTGAATATATACTAACTTTGAGCTAACTCTACATGTTGTTACAAACTGTTTAAGAGGGTTTGGTGCTAGATTGTGAATGATCTTATATAATAACTCAACACTGGCCACAAACAGAACATTTTCAAATGTCAAAACATTATACTTTCCACTATATTGCAATAATGATGATAGTTTTACAGTAGGTTTCTTCTTCCTTCCCTCCCAATCAACACATCTAATCTTTCACGATTAAAATGGAAGTACAGTTTTCACATAATCCAAATTTAATTGCGGTGCATATATTCCGTGCGTTCATAACCGCTGGGAACATTTCTGCATTAATGGCCACATCCCAGCCGTTTCTAATGGTCTTCCTGCAACTTAACGAGCGGATCGTTCAGTCAGAGCTAAAGCTGGAAGTCTATTGTTTAAAGGAGGAGAAGCAGGATGTGTGAGGTTCAACAGAAAGGACACATCGTTAAATATTAACAGCAATTAACATTGCTGTGTTGGCTCATTTCTTCTTTCGCGAACACCAACTTCATTATTCTGGGGGGTTGCGACTCAAAAAGGTTGAGAACCACTGCACTAAACCACTAGTTTTTTACTTTTATTCATGCCACTACACAACTTTTTAAAGAAGTATTTCAATAAACATCCTTATTTTCATCATTTTATTTGTGTAGTTTGGTTTGTTTCTCTTCCGATACCAACTTGCTGAATTTAAATCTTTTACCTATTTAAAGGGTGTTTATCTATTAAAAATATGTACTCACTTACCTCTGGTTTAATTATAGCAGTGCAGTTTGGATTTTATAAGTATTCCTTTGGTAGAAAGTAGTACCAGAGAAATCTGTATTAAACAGCTGTTGATTAACCAGAGCCTGGTTCCAGACCTTTTAACATACTGCCCACACTTTCAATTTGTTCAGCATTCAAATAGTTCTAGTCTTGTATTTATTGATGGCCATTTCAGCTGGTTGGAGAGATTATTGACCAATCAGAGCTTTGTAGGAGGCATTAACAAACACAGATGGCATCTAATTAAATTGCTCAATAGCTGCCGACCTACATCCATGCAAAATAGTAAATAAAAATGGCCAAGAAGCGTGGATTAGATTGAAGTAGCTGTACAGGTTGTCGAATAAAATGGATACCATCTCTTAAATCAACAGTTCTACAAATCATAAGTGAGTCGCTACGGATTGGTTAGTGCAAAACAAAATAACTCAATAAAAGATGGCACTGGGCAAAGTGGCAATTCAGTCTGAGGCTTCTTGTTATGTAGCCTCAGCTAATGTCCATTCAAGCACTGTTAAAAAAAAAATCCCCGTCCAAATGAAAAAGCAAAAACACATAGAAGCGCTATTTAAGAGCGTGCCAAACCAACAGGCGGCAATATAAACCTAACCCTAAAGCCATGTTGGCTAATCAGACACCTGAAAGAAAGCTGTTAACGGAAGGCTACTGGGCTGCAATGGAGCATTGATCACATTGATGCCTCTGTTACTAGATTTATATGTAAAAATGTCCTGTTAGCGGTTAGAGCCAGCAATATTTTGGCCATGTCCACCATTGCACGAATGTCATTGCGACGCCTCACAATGGAGATAACAGTGCACACTTTGACGTTACAAGCTCTAAACTCAGTTTACCCCGTCAACATGACAACACTGAAAACAGAGTTTCTGAACATCTTCCGCCTGGCAGGAGTTTTCCAAAAGCTCCGTTTTTAGTGACCTAAAATACAGTTTGTGTGTGGACGAAAGGGCAAACTGCACAGAAAAACATACCGTGTACATGTGGATAAGGCCTAAGGCTAACTAGAAAAATGTCTTCTGTAATTTGGTTGAATTAACCCTTTAATGCTTTGTAAAGACAACATTGCGTCGGCAGCTCCTGTGGTTTGAAAACTTGTCAGGTAAACGTTAGCGTTGCCAGCTCTCTCCACAGCACGGTGGAGTAAGGTCTCGCTCCTCCACAACATACATTTTAGGATAGGAGGGTTGTTTACATTTCTTTAAACCAATCACAACCGTCTTGGCACTAAGCTCTGGACGCAGCGACGGGGGCTCTGCTAAATAGTCTCAGGAAGGAACTTGTTTTGGTGGAACATTTGCACCCCGCAAAAGAAAATGCCACATACAATAATAAATTAGGTTAACCGTAATGTGAGCTATTTAAATTAGCTGATACATGGTTAAACCTCATTAGCTCTTACCAGAGTATCTCCGTGTGTACTTCGTCCACAGCAATCCCACCAATCAGTCCCAAAACCTCCCAGTTAGAGAGGAAAACATGTTCGTTGTAAATCTTTTATTTCATTCCATGAAAGAACCAAGCAAGCCTCGAAATCTGTTGGTGTTTCCCGAAGAGACCGGAGTTAGACAACGGCAACACACATCGCCGGAACATCTGGCACGGCCGACCTGGAAATGAACTGCCGTTGATCCAGACTAGGTAATCACAGGTAGCGTTAGGCATTTGAACAAATGAGCACTGCCATTAGTGTTCTGGAGACAATCTCAGGCTACATTTACATTGCTGCGCTTTGGTTTTTAAGGGGGAGAAACGTTGGCGTCAGTGTCGGTGTGGCCAAAGGTCTCCGTTTGCAGCCGTTGAGACTGAAACACAACCCCGCAGATTCCAAACCAAAACGGGTCAGAAGAGTTTCCAAATGTCTCCGGTTTAGGGGCTCGGAAACACCAGAGCAGGGGGAATGAGAGGGGGAAACACCAGAGCAGGGGGAATGAGAGGGGGAAACACCAGAGCAGGGGGAATGAGAGGAGGAAACACCAGAGCAGGGGGAATGAGAGGGGGAAACGCCAGAGCAGGGGGAATGAGAGGGGGAAACGCCAGAGCAGGGGGAATGAGAGGGGGAAACACCAGAGCAGGGGGAATGAGAGGGGGAAACGCCAGAGCAGGGGGAATGAGAGGGGGAAACACTAGAGCAGGGGGAATGAGAGGAGGAAACACTAGAGCAGGGGGAATGAGAGGAGGAAACGCCAGAGCAGGGGGAATGAGAGGGGGAAACACTAGAGCAGGGGGAATGAGAGGGGGAAACACTAGAGCAGGGGGAATGAGAGGGGGAAACGTAGCAAAATATATTAGTTTTTAAACTAAAACGTAGCGATGTAAATGTAGCCAGTTGTAATGATCTCTTAAAGGGAATCAGAGGTTTCTCCCATGCAGCAAAACAAACCCCTGATGGGAGGAGTTTATTAGTCCGGTGTGTGATCCTAAGTGTCATTCCTGCTCAATATCATTAAAAATGTCCTGGAGAAATAAAGGAGGGGGATGCCTGTTGAAGTGATATCTTCCTCCCACAATCAAGAGTTCAAACTGCATGGTTATTATCATGCTTGTCATCTGTAATCATGCAGCATCCATCACATTGTTATGTCGCGTCTTTCACGTGTCTGCAATCACACACACCATGCAGAGTCAGAATGAAAATAAGTCCGAAGTAATTGACTTTTCCCTCCAGTCTATCTGGTGTCTCTGCCTCTTCCATCATCAATTCATGACTAAATGACTGTTCATCATCCGTGTTAAGCAACTGAAGAAGAAAGCCGGCGCCATTCCCCTTTATTTCAGAGTGACAGTAGATAGAAAGGAAAGGTGGGAGAGAGATGGGGGGGGATGACACGCAGCAAAGGGCCGCAGATCGGATTCGAACCCGGGCCGCTGCAAAGGACTCAGCCTACATGGGGCGCACGCTCTTACTGGGTGAGCTAGAGGTCGCCCCAACCGCCGCTCTTTTATCTAAAGGAAGAGACGACAAAGCTGGACGTTTACTGGTAATGTTTTAGATCTCTGAGATGTTTTAGCCACGCAAGCAGCAACTTTAAAAAAACAAACGGATCTCTTGCCATGAAATGTTATGGTCCACAGAGGATGAATTTAGAATTTTTGTGGAATGCACAGTAATCGTAAGTTAGGCGATATTTTTGATATTATAGTTAGAATGTTTAACCCTTGTGTTGTCCTCCCGTGTTGAGTTTGTCCGTGCAGCTCTTTGAATAGAAACCTCCTGTAAACGGCAGCTGGACATTAGTTCTGATGCTGTTGCCACAGTTGTCTGCAAATTAAGGCTGACCTCTGTTTTTTTTTCGATCAGCTCCGCACCACTGCACAAAATGTCCATCAGCAGATTTGTGTGACTCAGCGCTCGCCTTGACATCCCAGTCAGACGTCGGGCCTCTGAGGGAATAACTGCTCCGGAGCAAGAGCCGTGTTTTATTGTGTTATTGTTTTGGTTTTTTCCTTCCCCGAGCGTGCAGTTACAAATTTGCTACACATAATGTCCCCCAAACTCAGCAGTGGTCAGTTTGTCCCACGGCAGCTTGTTGTGGGCTTTCTAATCGAGCCTCGGCGGACCCGGTGGGAAGCCGCGGTCAAGGGCGTTTGATTCTGTTAATTGCTTCTCAGGGTAGGCGGACGTGGGTGGCGTGCAGAAACCAGAGGCGGAGGCTGAGAGAACGAAGAAAAGCTCTCCTTGATTTACAATGAAATGCATGCTTGTGTTGTTCCACAGCGCGCACGTGCGCACACACACACACACACACACACACACACACACACACACACACACACACACACACACACACTGACAGACACTGTATTATATTTTCAGGCAGCCCCCTTGAAGATGACTTTGACTTCTTTTCTTAATTCTCTTCGTCACTGACGTCACATATCTCAGCTTTCTCTGCGCCTTTGTTTCTTCTAACATCTTTTAACCCGACTGATAAAATACACTCATTTCAGAAAAAGACATGATTAATTCTCTAAAAAAAAATAAATAACGAAATGATCCTCATAATATTTCTTTAGTCATTTTAAACTGATGATTGTGAAGAGTTGATAGAAAATGAGGGAGAGAGAAAGAGATGCAACAAAGAATCTGTGCTTGCGTTGAACCCGAGACGTTGAGCTTCATGGTCGACATTACAACCCCTTATTTACATTTTTGACCCTAATATCATAATAACATAATAACCAGAGAGAGATTACATTCCCCAGTTCATCACACACAGTTGCAAGAATACAGCAGGCCGGTACAGACAAGCACTCCTTGCTTTTTCTCCCCATGTACCAACACTAAACTTAAGATTCTGCCACAAAGCTTTACATATAGTCTTTCCTTAGAAGCTGTTTATTGTGTATTTGCTATCGGGGCTCCCAAATTGTGGAATAACCTCCCTGTACTCGTGAAATTCCCCCAATGTTTAAGGTTTCTAAACCTTCATTTTTTTAAATTGTAATAAATAATGTTTTTGGTCCATCTTTATCAGTGTAAGGCCGCGTTTGAGGCGGTGTGAGAGTCCCGTACAGGAAACGGGAAACATCACTGCCTCTATGCTGCTGCAACGACAAAGCACTCGCCATGTCTCGCTCATCTCTTTACTTTCTCTCTCTCTCCTGGGAAATGAAGCTGCCTTCAAGTGCGGTCGGAAAAGTTGAACTCTATAAACCGATCTGACCAAAACCAGTAGTTGTGAAATATGAAGTCTATTTTTGCTTTGTTGGGGGGTTTGAGAACACAACAGGACGTCACACAAATGGGCCGTTTCATTGACATCTCTCTTCATAGTCATAGTGAGAGAAACAAAGAGTCTCCCCTGTTCTTTCTGACCACGGTGGGAAATCTGGAGCAGGAAAAGTTAACCCTCTCCTTGATTTCATCTTATTTATGGAGTACGTGTCTCCACGTACCTAGCTACGGCGTAGGTTCGTGTATCCACGTACCTACGTACCTAGCTACGGCGTAGGGTCGTGTATCCACGTACCTACGTACCTAGCTACGGCGTAGGGTCGTGTATCCACGTACCTACGTACCTAGCTACGGCGAAGTTCGTGTCTCCACGTACCTAGCTACGGCGTAGGGTCGCGTATCCACGTACCTACGTACCTAGCTACGGCGTAGGGTCGCGTATCCACGTACCTACGTACCTAGCTACGGCGTAGGGTCGTGTATCCACATACCTACGTACCTAGCTACGGCGTAGGGTCGTGTATCCACGTACCTACGTGCCTAGCTACGGCGAAGTTCGTGTCTCCACGTACCTACGTACCTAGCTACGGCGAAGTTCGTGTCTCCACGTACCTACGTACCTAGCTACGGCGTAGGGTCGTGTATCCACGTACCTACGTACCTAGCTACGGCGAAGTTCGTGTCTCCACGTACCTACATACCTAGCTACGGCGTAGGTTCGTGTCTCCACATACCTAGCTACGGCCTAGATATTACGCCGAAGTATAAATCGCGCTTAAGGAAACGCCAACTCCCTCACTGGCTACGTCTCAGGTCGTTGAATTGTGTCCCTGTTTCCTTCACTTGCTTCCCTTCCTTGCTTCATTGAAGGTCAGTTACCAAAGAAATAAAGAAGGCCTTTAATTCATTTAATAGTACACTGGCTTGAGCCTTCCTCAGAGTGTAGTAAACCTTACAACCATCGGTCAAAGCACAAAATACTTGGCTCTTGTATTATTCCACCATGTGTTTAGTCTCTGTGCTTTGTTTCACCTGACAGTGAAGCGCTGTAGTTTTGAAAACCTCCCTAGAACAAAACTCACTATTAATAATAATCATTTAGTCACCTTCACGTCTAAATATTCAAAGCCTTGGCAGCATTTTCTTTACAGCCGCACCATTCCATTAAGTTAGACATTTCTCTATACGCTGTGCATCATTTCCTTTGATTCATCATAACATGTGGTAAATGGAGCCTGCTGGATCCTCTCTAGAATGTAATTGCTACGTCTGCCTGGTTGAACCATGTCCTGTAGTCCCCAGGAAGACTTTAACCCTTAACTGTGTATTTTGCTCATCCTATTTGGCTACTTCATTAAACATGCACATTCTATTTTTCTAGGAGAGATTTTTCATTTTTTCTGTCTCTCATGTCCCTGCACATAAGCAATAAGCATTTCATTTCCCCCGAACCAGTAATTGAATTGTTTTCCCTCTCGAGACCCGGCTGCCTACAGTCCATCTGTGACCGGGCTTATTGCCGCAGAAGTGATTTACTTTTGCATTATTTTATCAATATAATGCATAACGGTAGGTCTGCTCCGTGTCCTGCCACGACTGTGGATTCTTGACAACTGCAGGAAATGACAAACCTGTACACGAGACGTTTTGTTTTCTAATCTCGTATGCAGAGCTGCAGGATCAGTTGCAGAGGAAATCAAAAGCAAAGTATTTGTTTACAGAAAAAGGCAGCATTGGACATTTGTTTAAATGCTCAAAATATTCCCATTTACACTTTGTTTATAGGTGACTAGGGATGGCTATCAATACCGATACCGATACTACTACTACTACTACTTTGTAAAAATAAAGACCATTGAAACCATTCAAGGTATTTCATTTCTAACTTGCTTTGTTTATATATAATGAGGGAGGATTAATTGCTACAAAGGTTTGGTAAAGCAACTATATACAGTTTTTACTGTGACTTATAGGGTCCTATCTTGTGACCAGCGCAGCACAAAGCCCGACCCAAGTGTCTTTGCTAGTTTAAGACCAGTTGTCAGTATCCCGTCCAGCGCCCACGTTCTTTAAATAGCAAATGCACCTGCGCCCATCTTTGCGCCCATGGGCATGCTGGTCTTACAGGGAGGTGTGTTCAGGTGCATTCTGGGAGTATTGCTATCTTGAGGCAGCGGGAAGTGATCGCGCCATTGACCAACAAAAACCTGGTCTAAAGTCAATAACGCAGCATTTCATTGTTATTTTAACAGCAAGCTTTAGTAAAATGCTCCTAGGCTCGTGCACAGCGCGTGCACACTATGCTTGTTACACACACAGAGACGCACAGCAGCACACACACATGCAGAAGATTACACATAAAAATATTACGGTGCAGATCCTCCATCATAACAGCAATGCTCCAAGGTCCAAACGCGCCTGGCTTTTAAAGGGAATGGGAGATGATCTCTGATTGGTTTATTGCATGTTCCGCCCAAAACACACCTCTGACTAATGAAGACACTAAGTACAACCCTTTTGAACCATGCGCCCGGCGCACGGACCCTTTTTTCCGCCGTCAAACTAGCAAAAGTGGATTTGGACACGCCCTAAACACACCTGCGCCAGACGCTCCACGCCGTGCTTAGATCGTTAAAATAGGGCCCATAAACAGTTTTGTGTACATGCAAACAGACAGGATGCTAGATGCTGTCATCAAAACAGGAAGGAAGTGGTAAAGTAGTAAAGCCCGCCTCATGTGTGATTTGATTGGCTGCCTGAGCCAAGTGTGACATTGACAAGCAGTGCGACTCCATGGCTCCCGCTGAAAAGTTGAGAATATTTTACCTTTCATGTGCATCTAAAAACCCCTAGAAAAATGAAACGAAAGAAACACCGGGGTCGTGATGCCCTTACCATTTTCCATGGTGAAAAGATAAATTTAAAAACAAATTGATATCGGATCACTCCAATAAAGAACGCTGTCAGTTGGAGAACTTGATTATATTTTTTGGCTTT
>NC_135866.1:29481050-29488550 GCF_031162955.1 Sander vitreus
CCTCTCTGTCTCTTCACAGATTCTTTGTGTGCGATATGAAGAATTAATTCTTGGCTTGTTGTCATTGAGCTTCTTCAGGATTTCTTTTTCTTTCTGATGAATTGAATCAGAGTTGTTTTTCATTCCTTTAAACTTGATTTTAGGAGATTGTAAATGTTCGAACACACTATCACAGCAGCGATTTACTTAGCGATTTACCTACTTTTATATCTTCTCCGAACACTCACTGTCTGGTTTCCTTTTCCTACTGCTTAAAGAAATGATGCGAGCAGGGGGGTCTTAGTTTCTTTTTTCTGTGCAGCTTTTCAGAAAACAGCTTTTTATATATATATATATATATATCTCTTTTCGGAAAGCTTAGTCTGGTTTCTTTCTTTTCTTTTTCTTGCTGCTCAGGAAAAGATGCGAGCATGCGTTTCCTAGTTTCTTTTTTCTCTTTGTGGATGAACTTTCTAACCCGTCTGTCTGTGTGTCTCTGTCTGACAGGGCGGGGCACCCCAGCACGCCTTCAGGGTCAGTGAGTCAGGACGGCGAGGAAAACCCGGCGGCGTTGGCGGAGAGCTGCTTCCGGGAGCTGCTGGGCCGGGCCGCCTACGGCAACATGAACAACGCCGTCCGGCCCGTACTGGTGTGAGTACCTCAACGTTAGAGAGACTGCAAACAGTGGTTTTACTTCAATGGATCTGGAACAAAATAGAGATGGGCCGATACCATTCTTTGCTTCCCGATACCAATTTATATGCCTGAACTGTCATATATTTGATGATGTTTTAACAGCTGTATACTACTATCCCCGTATGGGTGTGATATGATTTCTATCTTTGTACAGTCTGGCTCCGAAGCACTGAGAACTTTGTAAGTGTACAGACAGTTTATTAAAAAGATAGTTTATAAAGACAGTACCGTTCACATATATAGGCGGGCGCCATCTTGGGAAAACGCCTTGTGACCAGTAACCAGTAACATATGCTGCGTTCCAGACACAATTTTTAGCCCGTAAGTTACGACTTCAAGTCACGACTTGGTAGCGTTCCAGGGTTCAGGTTAGGCTACCTAACACTGACGTTAGCTAGCGCTAGCTGAGACTAGCGATTTCTAGTCGGCGACATATTTTGGGCTTCATTTAATAAACATAACCTGTAGTAGTACACAATCGTATGTGTATTGTTTTGATTACAATGTGCGGAATTACTTTACGTTGCCTATTTATGTCTATTTATTTCTATTTGTCACTGTTAATCACCGGTGTCTGTACAGCATCAACAGGGGTCGCCATTGTTGTTTATGTGTGTGAGACGTCAAAAACTGTAACTGGGAGGACAACGATCTGGTACGAGTTCACGGGGAGTAAGTTACAGGTTTGACTGCCGTTTCCAGGGCTTTCGCGGGCAGAAGGTTGTGAAAACACGAGTTACGGGTTGCCTGGAACGCAGCAGTAGCTCAAGCACGGCGTTCGTCGTCCCAAGATGGCGCCCGCCTGTATACTTGAACGGTACTGTCTTTCTAAACTATCTTTTTACTTCACCAGTGCCCCAACGACTAGCTTCATAAGCTAATTTGTGCTAAAACTGGTCACATTGGATTAGCATGAAAACATATCCCAGAGAACGGTCGACTCGGTACACATGTTATTAACCCCTTGGTTCATTTTGCGCCGGATTTGTCCTTTAAACTCTTTGTGAAACATGAACAAACACAAACCTACAATAACCTACAGTAGATTTTCTTCTTGGTTAATTTACGTGGTATCAGATCGGTGGATAAACTCCAGTTCTTTTCTCATACTGATACCAGCGTTTAGGTTTAGGTTTAAGGTTTCTTTGGAGCTCTCTTATGTTTTAGTTAGTTGTTTGTGTCAGAGCCTGAGGGTGTCTGTCTGCTTCTACCCGCATCTTTTCATTTCCTGTAGTCGGCCGGGATGGTAGAGGAGCAAGATACATTTTCAGGCTTCTCTGCGTCGTTATTTAGTTTGAATCTCTATGTTTTCATCTAAACTAAGAAAGTAAAGGTGGAAATAAAAGCAGGGTTAGATTGAAACTGCGGCGAACATGCCTGATGTGAACGCAAAGGTATTCTTTTTTTTTTTTATATCAAGGAAATGTCCACAAAGATCTTCCTCCTCCTTCTCACTGTGCAGCGTACCCATTCATAACCTGCTTTATTACATGTTGGAGTCATGACACAGACAGCCGCACACACACACACACACACACACACACACACACACACACACACACACACACACACACACACACACACACACACACACACACACATACACACACAGAAACATACTTGCCTTTTGTCTTCTTCCACCCACATTCATTTACACACACACACACACACACACACACACACACACACACACACACACAGACAGAGATATAAACATACCTCCAGACGGGCACACTGAAACATACTTGCCTTTTGTCTTCTTCCACTCATATTCATTTACACACACACACCATATGTACACACACACACACACACACACACACATATACACACACAGAAACATACTTGCCTTTTGTCTTCTTCCACTCACATTCATTTACACACACACAGACACACACACCCAGACATATAAAGACACCTCCAGACGGACACATATACTGGTCCTTTTTTTTTCTTCCACTTACATTAATTTTGTCACACACACACACACACACACACACACACACACTCTTTCCAGCCACACAGAGGAAATTAAATAAGCTCTCTTATCACACATGCGGCTGCCTTGTGAGTGCGGCACACCACCGACAGCCTCTCTGCCTCCTGGGATTTAAATGTCCCTGTCGCTGCTCCCATTGGCCGCTTTGCCCCGACACTCGGCACGCTTCGCATAAATTGGACAATTACCGAGTCAACGGCGGAGCCCCGCTGAGACTTCCTGTGTTACTGTGTGTTTCTGCTCCGCTGAGCTGCTCAGAGTGCCGACCTCACCTCGCTGCTGTTTTCCCGGCAACTTCAGGAGGGAAAGGCTCATGCAGATATTTAAATTAGTGTGTTTTTCTGTTTAATATTTTTAGCCTCGCTAGCAGTGTGGCTCCAGGGACGGGGATGTCACTCTGTTAGTAAGTATGCTGGTCCAACAGTTTGAGAGTAGTTTCCAACAGATTGAGAGTCAAAATGATCAACATGTATTGGATGGATTCCTTGTAAATTGTGTGAAGACATTCATGTTCTTTAGAGCCATAGTTCCCAATTTTTTGCACATCAAGGACTCTTAAACTGACACAAATTAGACCACGGACCCCCCACATTATATTTGATAAGATTTTGACCCCCATCTGATTTTTGCTTTTAGATGTTTTATTACAGATAGTGTCTTTAACAAAAAGGTCTATCTCTGAAGGGATCCTTTCCATAATGTTGACACTTAGAATAATAAAAAAAAGCTGGACCAGTTTCACAGGTTGTTGTTCCCATCAGTTACTTAGACACAAAAAAACATGGGGAAATAGGGTCCAGGCTGAAAATACGGAAGTTACCATAGACATCCGGCCCCTCACACATTTTGATCCGGCCTGCATATCAATTTAGGTTCACAATAGATTGTGACTCCGACAGCCCCGGATAAAAGTAAAGTTACTGTCAATAAATTGCATCGGACATTTTGGGCTGTGGACTGACACTCTGTAAACAGGACAAATATTGAGTGCAACCGTAGAATAAGCTTCAGTCCCAGCATCACTTAAACGTTACAATCAATAGGAAGGCCCCTTGAGGTCTGAGCCATAATGGCCTGACAATTTATGCAATGTCTGTCACAACAGAGTGGTATAAAGAACAGAAAGAGAAGGGAAGGACATTTAGGAAATAAGAGACAAAGAGAAAAGTGTTTGTTGTGTCCAGTTGGGAGATATCAACTATTATAGTAGTGTCTTTCGGGTCTTCAGCTTTGTCAGTCATTTGCATGAACTTAGATGCTTCCGATGATGAGAATAAACAGGTTACAGACACAGTTAATACAGTTTTTTCACACTATGAAATTAGGGATGTCCCAATCCCGATCGCAAGTATCAGATCAGAGCCGATACCTGCATTTTTAAACTGATCGGCAGTCACCCTGATCACAAACAGAACACTTACAAGTATCTTGATTTTATATGTGAGTTTTACAAAAACGTTAGCTGCACTGACTTAAATCTTTTAGTTGCTTTCTTAATAATATTACTGCGACTGCTTGACATCTGTAAGGCCTCCTCAAGAACCGAGCTGCATTTAATCATTTTTCCTCCCTTCAGTTTCCTTTTTGCCTCAGAGCTTTTTCAGTTCATGTGTTGGCAGCTCAGCGTCTTCATTTGCTCTTTTCTCCTTCCTGCAAACAGACCTTAATCGAACCTCCCATTAACACGACTCTCTCAGCGGCGCTTTCTTTCAGGAAGGGAACGACAATAGCCAAGCTTTTGTTTTTTTTAAATGCGTCATAGATTAGAAGATAGAGAGATACGTACATGTACGGGTAAAATGTGGCATAAAGAATCTATTTCCAGGCACCCAATTGGAGATCGTATCCACAGATCTCTCCTTTTTCTCATTTTCCTCCTTCAATAGCAGTAGTGGCTCCTGCCATTTCTTTCTTCACCGTCAAATGGAACTTGTGAGCTTGTATTTTTAACTTAGGAAAGTCATTTTGGGAAATGTGCTCATGCTCATTTCTTTCTGAGAGTGAGATGAGAAAATTAGAATCAGTCTTTCATTTTTTCCCAGAGCCAGGCTATCCGTTTCCCTCTGCCTCCAGTCTTTATGCTAAGCTATGCTAACAACAGCCTGACTTCAGAGTGATATCCGTCTTCTTATCTTAATCTGGAAAAGAAAGCAAATGAGCGTTTTTGTCAGAATACATGTTCATTTATTGCTTTGAGAGTGTTGCTCAGAGCCTGTGTTCCACTCAAGCAAAACACACTGAAGCACTTTCAAGAACATGCCAAATGTTCGATAGCCTAGCGGTTACAAACAGGCTCGGTAGTGAACGGCGGATTCAGTGTGTTTGTGTTTATCACCATATCTGTGTCCAAAATGTTGACAAAACACTAGAGCAGATAATAAATACATAACAAGTAATAAGTTTAGGCACCAAAACGACAAGTTCAGTTTAGGAAAAACACCATGGTTTAGATTAAAACACTCCCAAGGAACACGCATCTCTGGGGCGATAGTCCTCGTGATGGGCATCAGTTCATATTTTAGATGTCTGTAGCTCCAGTAATTTATTGGATTGACTGAGTGTTGATTCCAGTTTTCCGTTTATGTCCGTCCAGTCAGGTTTGTTTCGCTGGGCGCACGTTGAGCCTCCGTTAACAGTTTGTTTCTAAGTTATTCGCTGTCAAAGTGGCGTCAAAATGAATGGCGGTCAATGGAATGCTAACGGGAGGTGATGGCTTGGTAGCATCAAAATTGCGCCATAGGAGGTACGCGTTGTGAGGAGAAGCTTACCCCCTTGGCTAAAGCAACCAGACTCCATGTAAATAAACAGTCATTTTAGCATCGTAAAATACACTTTATTCAAAGTCAACAGAAACAAAATAAAACAATGTAAAGCCGTTTTGGGTTGGCTTTCCACTTTTCCAACCATTACAATTCTAGTTTTGGTTGAAATAAACACACAGTTCACCGATTTACATGTTAAAATATGTTGGCTCTATACACACTAAAAGTATTGCCTTTTTAAAGGAAGTCTGGTGGGTTTAGCGCTAGCGACTTAAGAGCTGTTTATGGTTAAACAGAAAGATCTTAAAGAGGTTTTAAAAAGGTCTATCTCTGAAGGGATCCTTTCCATAATGTGGTCAAACACTTAGAATAATAATCTGAGTCTGTCAGTGCCAAAACGAGCACTTTTGTGAAGGTAAATACAAGCTGGACAATACAACTTACATTGTAGCTTGTTTCGCCGCTGCCGACTGCAGCGATCTCACTTAATACTGGACCAATGTCAAAGATTGTTGTTCCCATCAGTCACTTAGAAACAAAAAGGAAGGAAAATAGGTCAAAGTTCCAGGTCCAGGTTGAAAAATACGGTAGTTACCCTTTAATGATATCGTCTCATATCGATCGCAGGCCCCTGAAGTGAATCAAATTGAGTTCATATTATGGCAGATACCAGCATTTATCTTATCGCTGTCCAAATAATTGATATAATATTATGTAGATGTACACCCCTAGTAAATATATAAATGACTTGTGTATATATAATGGCTTTATGCAGGTGCAACCGAACAGAACTGAACAAGTTTGTCACTGCAGTCTTTAATGTTTCTCTTCATTAAACAGCTGATGTGCTTCTGTCTGTGTGAGAAATCAGTTCTCCTCCTGCAGAGAGGAGGAAGGGGAAGCGTCTTCAGACTATAAATAGCAGGGATTGGGGTTAACGGGGAGGGGGGAGGAGGGTTTTGGGGGTTTGGATTGACGTCATGTTGGTTCCCATACAACCAGCTTTCCTATCCTCTTTATCGCTGTCCTCTGCTTTCCTCTTGTTCCCATCTTTATCTACTTATTATTTCTCCTCTCTCTCTTCAAATGCTGTCTTTCCTCTGCCTTTCTTTCACTAATGTTAGTTTGGTTCATTTCCATCCTGACAGATTGCTTAAAATGGCTGCTGTGACAGTATGTTTAAAGGGGAAATATTATATAGCCTTTTCAGGTTCATACTTCTATTTTGTGTTTGTACTAGGACATGATTACATGCTTTAATGTTCAAAAAACATTTTATCTTTCTCATACTGCCCATGGCTGCTGCACCTGTATTCACTCTCTGTATGGGATGCTCTGCTGGAGCACCTGACTCTTTATGCCCCCCCTCCCAAAAAAGCCCAGTCTGCTCTGATTGGCCAGCGTGTTTCCTGGAATCTCCGCTGCACTCCAGTTTTGTTTCCAGGTGGCAGTTAGCGCTACTGCAACAGAGTATTTAGCAGAACTTTGTACCATGAAAAATCACCACTAAAGGTTTCTAAACCATATTCTACACAACCGGACATGTCCCAGCAGTAATGTGACCCCGAAATTGGGGAGAAATTACCAACATTGGCTGCCAAGATTACAGCAATCTGGCATTAGCATGCAGCTACTTAATAGTTAGCAGTATGCTAACGCCAGATTGTAGTGGAAGCAGCACTTTCTCGCGTCAAAAAGTAAAACAGATAAAGGCTTCTGAACCAAACACTACCCAATCGGACATGTTTCAGCAGTAATGCGACCACCACAGTTGGAAATCTGAACGTTTTAGCTCATTTGTCTGACATACGTTTACCTCATTATTTGTAATGAGGACAGTCTATTTGTTTTGGCCATTTTTAACATGAAAATCCGACGTTAAACAATGTAGATATGACAGAAAATACGGAAAAGCATAATATGTCCATTTTAAACTGAATCATCGTAGAATACATACACTGATAAGAGCAAATGAGGTTTAACCATGTATCCAGCTAATTTAATTAGCTCAGGTTACTGTTCCACCAAAACAAGTTCCTTCCCGAGACTATTTAGCAGCTCGAG
>NC_135866.1:29493550-29543550 GCF_031162955.1 Sander vitreus
GTACCCCCTGCAGTCCTCCACAGTACCCCTAGCGGGACACGTACCCCCTGCAGTCCTCCAGAGTACCCCTAGGGGGACACGTACACCCCTGCAATCCTCCAAAGTACACCTAGGGGGACACGTACCCCCTGCAGTCCTCCACAGTACCCCTAGCGGGACACGTACCCCCTGCAGTCCTCCAAAGTACACCTAGGGGGACACGTACCCCCTGCAGTCCTCCAGAGTACCCCTAGGGGGACACGTACCCCCTGCAGTCCTCCAAAGTACCCCTAGGGGGACACGTACCCCCATTTGAGAAACACTGTTCTAGTGGGTTGGGACTCGTTGGTCTCTAGGAGAACCAGGCAATGGTTCTTACATATTTGAAATGTATTTAAAGCTGCAGGAGTTATCATTTAAAAACAAATGCCAGCATTTGAAGCAAAGACGAGTGGGCATGCATCAGCTCCATACAGCAACCTGGTCCAGAACTAATTAGGGCTCTTTGTCGAATAATCTGTCGATTAGGTTCTGGATTAATGGTTTAGTTGTTTGGTCTCTAAAATGTCAGAAAATAGATTGTTGCATATTTAGCCATGAATATTTAATACTTACCAAAGTGAAAACAAGTTTTCAGGGATAATGGTCCTGTATGATTAAAGCTCACCAAATACCTAAATTATTAACGGACTTTGAGCAACACAAACACACACACACACACACACAGCCGCAGCTTCTGTCTATTTACCATCAGACTGCTGACACATTTATTACTGCTGTCAATTACATTTTCGAGCATCCATCTACACTCACAGATAGCCCAGGCCGCCATCCCACCCCCGCTCTCTCTCTTTACTCTGTCTGTTTGTTTAATTGGTTGCTCGTCCAGGAGTTCCCAGGTGACTCTGAGGTGCTGCCACACATAAAACACAAAGGTGCTTGTGTGTGTGTGTGTGTGTGTGTGTGTGTGTGTGTGTGTGTGCGCTCCGTCTGCCAGGAGACCGCGACAGGCGTCTGATTGATCTTAGTGACAAAAAACAAACCAAATGCACCCCCTGCAGAAACGTAGTCTAACATTCTGCTCTCAGGAGGAAAAACGACAAAGTTTGGACCATTTTAAAAGACTGATCTATCTGAAAGCAGCTGCCGATGATGATGGTTTTTAATTTCCGAGGTCTAGCTGAGAGCCGGCAGCTCCAGGGACATTTTCAGGGATCTAAAAGATTACCGGGAAATATCAGGATTTGCTGTAAAGGGTTTGTGTCTCGAAGCAGCCACAAAGGGCGAAAACCATCAAGGAAGAGGAGACGCACAACCCATAGACAGTATATAAACTGGACCAACAGATGCCGTGTCTCTGGACGGAGACCAGTGAAGGATATTAGAAGCTCTTTCCCGGTGATGGCTGAGCGTTACTGAGCAGCCTCCAACTGAGCTTGAAGACGTAGATGTGACGTGAGCAACCTGTCTGAAAGTTGGAAGTCTTCTGGTAGCTGTGCCAAGAGAAATCTCAATCATTCCCAATCTAGCAGAGACGGAGAGCGTAGGTATATGTAAGGAGATAACATAGACACAGGCTAATTATTGATCACTAAAATGATAGTTAACATTAGTAATTACACTTAAACAGCTGATGGAAGTCCAAACTGCCTGAGAGCTTCTCCTGTACTATACAGTAACTCCTCTACTATGAGACAGTAAGTCTCGTGGTTATGACACAATCGTTAGCCTGTTTTTACAAAAACGTCTGCTACGGAGCCATAACGTGAGCTACAAGGTAATGGAGCCTTTTATACATTGTCATGTTTCTTTAGAAATAAACAATGGACAAATAGTCTTTAAACGCTTCAGATGTAAAGTTATTCGCTGTCAAAGTGGCGCCAAAATGAATGGGAGTCAATGGGATGCTAACGGGAGGTGAGTGCTAGGTAGCATCAAAATGGCGCCATAGGAGCTACGCTTGCCAGATGCTCATTTACCCCCTTCACCAGATTTCTACACTCACAGGAGCAGGAAATAGACCAGGATGCACTGCAGTTGTCATACTTTTTAATTGCCAAAGCACTTCACAAATGATAATTATGAATACAGATTTTCTGAAATTTGTGGCTTTTTTTTGCCACATTATGTAACATTTTCAAAATGTTTACCCAGCAGGAATATAAAGTCCATGGACCAAAATGTTGTTACTAAACAGCGTGAGTGAACGTGACTGACAGTGTGCTGGATTCCTGCTTCCTTCTCAGTTTAAATATTTGCTTGTGCTGTCTTCCCGTCCACCACGCAACTTGTCGTCCTCCCGGGCTAACCATTTTTTCCGAGGTGTTTGAAGCTTTTTTGAGGCTTCTGTGGCTTTTTTCACTACTTCCGGATATACCACTAACATCAACTTATTCCCATTAGTTATATGAAAGTATACCTTATACCTGTATCTTTGAGTTAAAAAAAAGTCACTGTCAAAGTTTAGTCAGGATACTGTTTAGAGGTAGACATCTGATCCTTATTTTTCCTTGAGAAGAGCGTTGTATGGAACAACCCATGTTATTTTTAGGTAATTTGCTTGAAAGACACCCACATTTTTGGATGTAGAAACTTTGAAAAATGGGTCAAATTTGACCCGAGGACAACAAGAGGGTTAACCTAAGATGTATTTTCTGATCTGGAGCAGCTGACAAACTGGCCAGTCCCATTTCAGCTGTGATCAGACAGGATTAGTGCAAAGCGAACCCTTCTTCTCCTTCTCCTCTTTGTCTCTGTGTCTGTGTCTTTGGTCCAGGCTCAGCACTCCCACCACGTCATCCAGCAGGTTCTGAATCACCTGGACACCCACAACAAGAACACGCCGCGGGCCCGAGCCGGCATCGTCCAGGTCCTCCTGGAGACGGTGGCCATCGCCGCCAAAGGCTCAGTGGGTGAGTTACAGGAGCAATCTCAATCAATCAATCAATCTGTATTTATAGTGCACTTTCAAGTTGACTAAAGTGCTGTACAGAAGATTATTAAAAGGCATAAAGTACATTACTCACGCAGGCATACAATACAAAAAAGAGGAGAAGACAGCCATACAATCAAACAATAACATCTAAAAGAAAGCGTGTGGTTTCCAAGGAGAAGAGGTGGGTTTTAAGAAGAGATTTAAAAACAGACAAAACAAGTCGAAATCTGCACACTTTTACTGAACAAAGTGCTCAAAACACAACATTTACTTACTTTCTAGTTTCTAAAGATATCAAAAGGTTGTTTACTTTGGTCCCAACTTTGAGCAATAGACAGTTATCACAAGGTCCCAGGTTTGATACCCAAATCAGACTACATACATTTTTAACCCAGCCATCCACCTACATCAGTCTCTCAATTAGATTTTTTCCGACAGGAAACAAAATAGCATGAGCTTAAAGTGGAAACGGAGAATAAAGGTGTTTAAAAAGGTGTTGACGTGTTTTTATCCTCAATTCTGTGCTTTCCTTCCCCTGAAGTGTTGTTGTGTACGTGCTAATTGGCTAATAATGAAACACCTTTGAGAAGAGAATGAAAGTCTTCCGTCCACTTACCAGGAGCTACAACACAGCTGCCAGAGTCCCAGTGACCACAAACCCCTCCGCCACAAAAAAGGGGGTTGATTGTCGGAGAGGGAATAGAAATAACAAGTTCACTTCATTTTAAATTCAGTGCTAAATGAAAGTGATATGTTCCACTGAGGTGAGTTTATTTCAATCTGATAAAGAATTAAACCTTTTTACATTACATTAATTTTATCCAAAGCGACTTGCAATAAGTGCATTTAACCGTGAACCCAAAGTTGCCAGTCATGCACTATAGACCTCAACAGTCCCGCCCACAGCCGACTCTGGAAGTTTCTCCATAAGGATTTAGAATATCAGTGCCAGTGGTTCCCAATCTGGGGTCCGGGGACCCCTCAGGGGGCGGCAAAGATCACAGGGGGTGTCCAAGTCTTTATCTGGTTTGAGGTTGAGGTAAAAAAAAAAAATATTTGCACATGTTAAACAAATTATGATAATACACTAGAATATATAATGTATACAAAAGTCTGTATAAAAACTATATATTTTTGTTCTCGCTTAAAATTGTAGGCAGGCTACTTAGTAGGCCAAACCTCCGGGACCTCTTAACCTGGGACCCCTGCTGTCATCGGGTCAGCTGCTAGCTGCTAGCTGCTAGCATCCTCGTTTGTCCTGCCGTCACAGCATCACTATTTTATGAATGAAACATGGTGGAGAAACGTAAAAGTGCTGATAACTGCTCTGTATCAAAAAAGAAAGTAAGGCTCTATCTCGAGAGTTACCTCAACTTCGGTTTCGGAGGGGGGGCTCAGCTTTTCTTAGACATAAGTAGGGGGGGCGCCAAGGAAAAAAGGTTGGGAACCACTGATCTAAACCATCCGAGGTAGACTGACCACGAGCTATGTGGTGTAAACCATCCCATAATGTCTAAACCATCCCATAATGTCTAAACCATTCCATGTCTAAACCATCCCATAATGTCTAAACCATCCCATAATGTCTAAACCATCCCATAATGTCTACGTGGTTGTGTAACGAAGGTTTCTGCTCCCGTAGAAGCTAGAAGTCCGTATGAAATCAACCTTGTTTTAAGAAAAACATGTTTTACCGACAATTTAATGGACAAAAACTACACTACCCACAATCCTAAGCGTAACAGTAACGTCTCTGATTGGTCCAACTCGCTGTTACCATAGAAACGTTTACCGTACCGGCGACACCATGAACGGCTAGAGCGAGCTGCTACCATTGAAGTCTACGATAGTTTCTGTACACGGTCTTGTACCTTTTGCTTTTTTGCCGTTTTCAAAATGTTTTTTTGCACCGAATCAAATGTGTTATACTCCCCATTCATCTCGTAGCTGGTTGGCTCGGTTCCAGACTTAAAACTCTATATAAGCAATTTTCGAAACGTCAGTGGAACAATTGAATGGGGAAAAACACTTCCGGAGACAGAGGTGAAAAAAAGTGGGCGGTACTGTTGAGCTCTAGTTATACGTTTTCTTTTTCATCTTTTCATGGACAAAGATGCAGTCTGAACAGGGGAGATTTTTTTGTCTAAAGACATGTTGAGTTTCTATTGTCCTGATGTCAGTGGGAAGCTTGTGGAGCCAAGACAACACACAGTCGGGAAAATGCCAACGTTTTGTATTTAATTCCTCCAACCTGTGTTTGTACTGCGTCCCCCTGGAAACACAACAACCTTCCATCTGGATAGGAATGATTCCCGAGTCCAAAAGAAGTGATGTGTTCACGTTTGAAAGTGAAAACCCGACTCCTCCCCGTCTGTGGCTCGGTACAGTATGATAGTGTGGTTAGATTTAAAGTGAATGTTTAGAGACTTTCCCCCCTCCCCACACACCTGGCATTTACAAGCATCATGGGTAATCATAGTCTGTCTGTATTTATCTACATACTGCAGAAATCTTTTTTCAAGAGTCCTGGCCAAAATTGCAGCACAGAGATAACAAAGTAAAGTAAGAAAAATGTCAAATGCAAGCCTGAAATATAATGTAAACGCTTGCACAAACAGAATGCTCCATCAGACTGTGACACAATGTGGGAATGAGATGCATGTTAATGCCAGGTGAACACAATGTCTCTGTTTATACCAACAGATCTTAATGTTAACATCTCAACATACACTGAGTGACCAGAAATACAGAAACGTCTGAATGATGGAGTAGAATCCAATACAACAGCCCTGCAATAAAATTACAAAAACACAGATGTTCTCACTTCTCTAGTGGTATCCATCCATGCAGATAGTTTAAGAGCTTTTTAGCTTTCACAGTCAATTCAATCGACAATAACATTTAACAATATAGAAACACCACAAACTGATTTGGAATTTGGGTGAACCCTTTAAAATGTTAGAAAATAGTATTTCTTTGGTATTTTTACAACTACATACAGTATATATTATACTGTATATATATTGAAAGGTTTGTAATATTTGGTTTATCTCATTTACACACGTGACGGAGCAAAAGTGTTAGGAACTCTGGGAACTATAATCCATTCCAGTACAAGAGTACTATACTGTTGGATTCAATACAAAGTACTTTACAGGGGTTTCTGTTTTTCTCATTATCCACTAAACTGGTACCCTGGAAATCCAGAGTTCTGGCGTGAGCACAGCTTGAATTAGCTCAGCGAGTCACTCTGGCATTGAGTAATGATGCTCATTAATTATGCCCTGGTAGCCGAGCTGCACCAATCACATCGGTGTATCTGATATAGGCGGGCCAGAGGCCAGCTAAACGGATGATTCCCATCAAGTTGTGTTTTTGTGGCTGGGAGTTGGTGCTGTAGAATAGCAGAGGAACGTGATGCTGTACCTAGATCTGTGTACATGTTTCCTTGGTAGATTCAGTGTTAAAGGAACGTTTGGAAACCCTTTCATTTAGCTTGTAGCAGATGAGAAGATGGATATCTGTTGCAGCTATGTGTCTAGTAGAGTTGTATCTAGGGTGTGTTTAGTAGGGCTGGGCGATATGGAGAAAATCAGATATCACGATATTCTTGATCAAATACCTCGATATCAATATTGCGACGATATTCCAGGGTTGACAATTGGTGCTTTAACAAAATATCTTCACACTTAGAATTTAGATAAATAATCGTCAGTAATGTGGACATAATGTGTCAGTGGGGAAAAGGCAAATTATAGAACAGCTAGAACAGTCTGGTAAGTTCCGAAAAGTACAGCACTTTACTGTAATGCAGCCTTTAAAAGACAACACTGTCATATCACGATATTACAGTATCCAAAATCAAAGACGATATCCAGTCTCATATCACGATATCGATATAATATCGATATATTGCCCAGCCCTAGTGTTTACCCTAGTTTAGCATACAGACTGTAAGCAGGGAGAAACGGAGAGAGACTGTTAGCCTATCTTAAGCGAAACAATACATCTTCCGACATCTTCCAGGTCTGTCTGACTTAGATGTTGTATCTTTGTCGTTCATTGAACAGGCACAGAAACAAATATATTTGAACAAATCCCAGATTACTATAAATTCGCATGATAGCTTAAGTGGCTTAAGTATTACAATTTTCCAACATGTTTTCAACCAGAATAAGGGAACGTTTAATGAGAAACAACAACATACAAATACATCGATACAAATGTTTAAAAAAACACTCGATCACTCTGCTAATAAAGCAGTGAAGGACAGTGGGAAGATCTTCACTGAGCTGATCCGTCTCATAGAGAAAAGACACTGATGTGAAGCAGCAGATCAGATCGGAGCAGGAAACTGAAGTGAGTCGAGTCAAAGAGCTTCAGGAGAAGCTGGAGCAGGAGATCACTGAGCTGAAGAAGCTCTCACATACACACACACACAACCAGTTTCTACCCAACTACCCCTCACTGTCACCACTCAGCCAATCTACATCCAGCATCCATATCCGTCCTCTGAGCTGCTTTGAGGACCTGACAGCGGCTGTGTCAGAAGTCAGAGATGAACTACAGGAGGTTCTGAGAGAGATGTGGACGATCATCTCAGGGACTGGCTGTTTTACTGCCACAACCAGAGCCCGAAACCAGAGCTGACTTCTTAAAATATTCACGTGAAATCACACTGGATCCAAACACAGCAAACACACTGCTGTTATCTGAGGGGAACAGGAAAGCAACATTCATGAGTGAAGATCAGTCTTATTCTAGTCACCCAGACAGATTCACTGATTTTCTGCAGGTCCTGAGTAGAGAGAGTCTGACTGGACGTTGTTACTGGGAGGTGGAGTGGAGTAGTTATGGAGTTTATGTAGCAGTCGCCTACAAGAATATCAGAAGAGACGGGCTCTCGGATGAATGTGCATTTGGATGGAATGACAAATCTTGGGCGTTAGATACTTAAAAAGACCATTTTTGGTACAACTTTGTCCAAACCTACGTCCCAGGTCCTGTGTCCTCCAGAGTAGGAGTGTACCTGGATCACAGTGCAGGTATTCTGTCCTTCTACAGCGTCTCTGAAACCATGACTCTCCTCCACAGAGTCCAGACCACATTCACTCAGCCGCTCTATGTTGGATTTCAGCCTGTCACTCCTGGAGACATCTTTTGGTTGTGTGAACTGAAATAGACAGAAGACATCTTGGGCCCTATTTTAACGATGTAAGCGCACGGCGGGAAGCGCCTGGCGCAGGTGTGTTTAGGGCGTGTCCAAATCCACTTTTGCTAGTTTGACGGCGGAATAAAGGGTCCGTCACTTCCCGCTGCGACACGATAGCAATACGCCAAGAATTCACCTGAACACACCTCCCTGTAAGACCAGCACGCCCAGAATTCACCTGAACACACCTCCCTGTAAGACCAGCACGCCCAGAATGCACCTGAACACACCTCCCTGTAAGACCAGCACGCCCAGAATGCACCTGAACACACCTCCCTGTAAGACCAGTACGCCCAGAATGCACCTGAACACACCTCCCTGTAAGACCAGCACGCCCAGAATGCACCTGAACACACCTCCCTGTAAGACCAGCACGCCCAGAATGCACCTGAACACACCTCCCTGTAAGACCAGCACGCCCAGAATGCACCTGAACACACCTCCCTGTAAGACCAGCACTCCCAGAATGCACCTGAACACACCTCCCTGTAAGACCAGCACGCCCATGGGCGCAAAGATGGGCGCAGGTGCATTTTCTATTTAAACAACGTGGGCGCTGGATGGAAAATTGACAACTGTGTCGGTCTTAAACTAGCAAGTTTAGTTTGAGTTCCTTCCTGTGTCTGTTTAGCCATGGAGGCTATCACTGTCATCACTGCTCATGATGATGTTTGGTGATCTAAAAATGTAAACTTAACAGCTCTAAATGTTTGATGAATATTTGTATCAATATATTTGTAGGTTGTTGTTTGTCTTTCATTGCATGTCGTCAATACAATACTTACTTGTAATGGATTATTACACTTATACACGTCTTATTTCTACTTTTACTTAAATAAAATATGTACTTGAGTATTACACCGTAGTATTTCTGCTTTTACTTAAATACAATTTTTTTTTACTTGTAAAACCTTTTACTTACTTATTTTATTATGGCTCATAGAAGGTAGATTAGGTTTGTTTTTGGCCATTTTTCAATTCATTTTAAGTGTTTTGTACATAAAAAAAAGTCCTTGCTTTTAGGGCAGTGGTGGCCTAGAGGTTAAAGAAGTGATCTTGTGACCGAGAAATAAATATAATAAAAAATCTGGGTGGGGAAAGTGAATAGAGCAGCGCTTGTCCCTCCCTCATCACCACCACTGAGGTGCCCTTGAGCAAGGCCCTTAACCCCAACCTCTCCAGTGGAGCTGCTCAGTGGCCAGCAGATCAGACTGTGGTTGTACCGGGCAGCTTCCAGGTATGAATGTGATCAGATCAGACTGTGGTTGTACCGGGCAGCTTCCAGGTATGAATGTGATCAGATCAGACTGTGGTTGTACCGGGCAGCTTCCAGGTATGAATGTGATCAGATCAGACTGTGGTTGTACCGGGCAGCTTCCAGGTATGAATGTGGAACTGTGTGAATGTGACAGGTCGTCATTGCAAATGAGAATCTGTTCTCTCAATCGACTTACCTGGATAAATAAAGGTTAAATCATTTTTAGATCAAGAGTCTTTTTTTAAAATGTTTTCTCAGTGTTATCATGGCCCCAAAGGGTTTGTCATAATCCGAGACGTTGCTTTTTTGTGCCAAAGAAGTAAGACAACTGGACCAGAGAAGACTTGAACGTGACAAACGGCACAGATACACATCTGTTGCAGAGGACTGCATGTCCCATAGTTCTCTGGGAACCCTTTATGAACCCTTAAAAGCCTTGCTCAATGATGCTGTTGCAGTCTGACTTTAAATAAGGCATAATGTTATACAGTAGATGCTGTGCAGCCAAACACTCGTCAAACTCTCAGAGCTTCAAGTCAGTCAAGCGGAGTTTCCAAAGATACTAAATATGTCAGGGTAACTTTTAGGAAAATGGGTTATAAAATGATGTACAAAACATTGTCAAGTGGAACAAACTGATACAGACTATATTTTACTGTCAGACAGTGTGGAATGAGATGATTTGTTTTAAGCCTTAACGCTATTATAGTGAAAGAGAAAGCAGAATAAATCCAATGTTAAGTTGTCACTTTTCTTAAGTTGGAACAAAGGAAAAAAATCCTGCACTCCGTTTATTTCGGAGGGACCGAAATGTTAGTTTTCTGTAAATAAACGCTGATGCTGTAGCAAGAGCAGAGTGCGGGATTCTTTCTTTTGTTCCAAGTTGATGATATTTTCCAACGCACCTGCACAGAAGAATTTTTGGATGTGTGAATTGTTTCTTCAAAAAAAGTCCCTTTTCTTAAGGAAAGCTAGAACTTTCATCTCTGCTTCACAGTCGTCACATGTTGTCACACAGAAGATGAGTTGGTAGTTTCACAGTACTGGTAGCAGTTCTATTCTTTGCCTTTAATATATCTCTCTACGGTGACTGTGTGTGTGATTGCAGGGCCCACAGTGCTGGAGGTGTTCAACACTCTGCTCAAACACCTGAGGATGAGCGTGGACTTTGAGCTGGGCGAGAGCTCGAGGAGAAACTCCAGCACCAGCGTCTCGTCCGGCCGCGGCAAAGAGAGCGAAGAGAGAATCGTCCAGAACGCCATCATCCAGACCATCGGTACCGCAGCTTTTTTTTAACTTCCTGTCGTATTCACCACGTTCTCACTCCCATCGCGTCAAAAAGCGGCACTTGGTCAGGTATCTTTGGCGTTTGTTATTGACGCAAAAAGTCTCCTTTAGCGTCATATTTAGACGCGCTTGATCAGGACTCTTGGTCTAACTTTTAGACGCTCTGGTTCGGGACGTAGGTTTAACTGAAATGCAGCACGAGAACGATGGTGGGTGGGGTTACAAAATGTACGTTTCTGTGACACGTGGGACAAAAACGGGACATGAACCCCGGTCTCCTGGGTGAAAGGCCTGTGTTGTTTGACCCATCCACCACCCCAAAAAGCCTACTTGCGCGGCATTTCGGTCTTTCATACTACTCGCTACCGTTGTCTCTCTTAAGACTACGTCATCTTACAGCGCCGCGGTCGAGCTGCTGCTCTGCCCGGTGCGTTCCACACAGATGCTAAAGGGGGAGTCAGTCAGTGTCTGACGCTGAGATATACTGACCAAGCGTCTGGATTTGACGAGTTGGGAGTGAGAACGGGTTGTCGTATTAAAGGATAAGTTCAGACTTCTTCTATCTAAAAATAATTTTCAGCTGTGTTCTAGTAAAGATGATATCAGAAGACAGAATGTGCCCAAAAACTCCAAAGTTAGTGAGTACTTAAACTAAGTATCATGAGGAGGTTTCCTACGTTGGACTACAACCTTCTTGGTTGCATTCGAGCCTGTTAGCTATGCAAGTTTTTTTCCGTAAGAGAAAGGTAAGTCATCATTTAGAAGATGTACAGTAGGGTCCATTGGTAATCGTAACCCAATCTCCAAAAATCAAATACTCCTGGACATTCCCATACAACATGTAAAAAAGAGCTGGTTCCAGGGCGGGCAAAATGAACTATATGGGTCAGGTATTAATCCCATTTTATGTCTAATTCTCGGTGTTAGGTATGCTCTATGACAGTGTTTCTCAAATGGGGGTGCGTGTCCCCCCAGGGGTACTTTGGAGTACTGCAGGTGGTACGTGACATTTTTGCAAAAATGCTAATTTAAATGCATAATTCCTAAAATAATTACACTATAATAATGAATTCAGTGATGGATTCTTAACATTTGAAATGTAGCATTTAAATGTTTTTGTTTAAAAAGGTTGTTTAGTGAATCTATCACTGCCGGCGCTGTATTGTACCTCTTTATATAGACTTTTCTTTTCTACCAAAAATATTTTCCACTGATCAGGGGGTACTTGGTTTAAAAAAGCAGTTCAAAGGGGGTACAATATTGAAAAAAGTTTGAGAAACACTGCTCTATGAGCACCCAGTTTTTTTTAAGCACCCAGAAGACAGAATGTGTTTAAATTAAAAATGTGTTTGTGTTTGAGCGCTGACTCATCCATTCTTGCGTCCTCTTGCCAGGCTTTTTCGGTGGGAACCTGCCAGACTACCAGCGAGCTGAAGTCATGATGTTCATCATGGGCAAAGTGCCGGTGTACGGGACGCCCTGCCACACCTTGGACACCGTCAAGATTGGGTGAGTCACGTCCATTATCCCAGCACCCCCCGGGGGGGGTCCCTCAAACTGCTGCTGCAGCCAACAAGCTCACTGCCACCCGAAATCCTCCAGAACGTAGAGACAGTTTGGCTCCAAACATGTTGGCTGCACACAACATATTTCTTCTTTCCCAGTTGACACAATCGACACACATTGAGCTGTTTTAGGGTATGAAAGAAGCATGGCCCTGGTTTTACTGCAACGGTAGGGCTGTCCTTTTATTAAAGAAATCTTTAGTTGACAAACACTCATACGATTTTTGTCGACCAATCGATTGGTTGATTTAACCCTTGTGTTGTCCTCCCGGGTCAAAAACATTTTTCGACACTTGACATTTTCATCCCTTTTTCCGACTTGTTTTTTAGTTTTCACAAACACTAACTTACTACCACTAGTTTTACAGTATTTTTTGGAATTCATGGTCAGTAAACCTCATTTATCTGCAATTATACCTAATATTTGAGTGAAAAAAACAGAAATTATGAATAATTTTGACTAAGAGTTAAACTCAGAGGAACGTATGTTGGGTGGATGAGTTTAGTCAGGATACTGATTTGAAATCATTTCAATTCTCATTTTCATTTTGTGTCATGTGGGCGCGCCGACAGTGTTGTTGTCATTACTTAGAATTCCTCCTGGGGGAGACAGAAACCACGCTCTACAGCTTTAATCGACACATCTGTAGTACTGAGTTTCTCCAAAAAGAATTATGTAAAAGCCCCACTTTAAATCTGGTGTTTACCAGAGATGCACTCATATTTTTTTGGAAATAAATCATTCGGTATGAAAAAAGCTTTGATAATGAGGGTCGGGGAAAAAACTGTTTCTGTGGCGTGACAACACACACACACACACACACTCACACACATACACACACACTCACACACACACACACACTCACTCTCAGACTACATTTAGACAACAGCGGTTTTAAAAAAAGTATGAGATTGCATTGCTTCACCGTCTCCAGTCTGGCTCTGGCTCCACAAAGGTCGAGACACCATCCAAAGTGAATTGTGTCTTAATCCGTCCTCACTTCACCTCCTGGACGCCCTGCAGCGAATTTGAAAAGAAAGGAAAACAAGCTAATCCATCAAGCCTCGGGAGTGCAAGAGCAGATAATCCCAAATCAAACGAACACCGTCCTCCTCCTCATGCTCTCTCTCTCTTTCTCTTTCCTTTTTGGGTAATTGCCAGAGGGGAAAGCTAGAGCTCTGCAGCTAGTCGGTGTCACTGAGTGGAAGTCTGATAGTGCTGCACTCCCAACATTTAAACTGTCTACATTCAAGAGCTGCTGCAGCTGCTGCTGCTTACAGGCCTTGATCCTCCTCCTCGCTGACATTACACTGAGAAACAGATCTGGTATCAGTCTTTTACTAAACTTTTAAATGTTTGTCAGTCAGTTGTTGGACTGCAGCCAGTCTCAAGTATCGAAGACGTTTCATTTCCGGGATTGCTCCGTTGCCGCCGGAAATTAAAACAGTAGTGTCAAACTCAACTCCACTAAGAGCCACACTGGAAATGAGAAGAAGAGTTTATAGACATGCTTTTATTTCGAAAAAGCCAAATATATTTGATTATTGCATGTCTCATATTGCTTTCTCACTTAGTGAGGTCGACGTAAAGCAAAAAAGTTCCTTAGCAATCATAGAAAAAAGAGCCAAAAAAGGTAGAAAAAAACCCCCAAAACGTGACATATTTTTAAATTAGCATTTTTGCAAAAAGAATCACGTACCCCCTGCAGTACCCCTAGAGGTACACGTACCCCCATTTGAGAAACACTGCTTAATCGACTAAGAGGGGGCAGCCTCTGCTATACGAATGTAGTTTCTTCATTAAAATGAGGAAGCTGCAGTTTTGGCTCAGCGTGGCCTTAGAGCCCTGTTTATATGGCCGAGCACAGCTGACTCAAACTGATTAATATGATTCTCAGAATAGCTGGCGAGTAATAACTTAATAGTTGAACCCTTTAACCTTTGCAGCTCTAATGTCCTCTTCCTCTGCCGTCTCTCAGGCATCAGGGTACCAAGCGGATCCAGACCATGCTGCTCAGCTCCCTCATCATGGTGAGTCCTCTTTCACCCTTCTACCCTTTACCTGATTTTCCATTTCTGGTATATTTGTAACAAACAGAAGGAGCAGAACTTCACTCTGGCTTCATGGACGAAGTAAATGTTGCTGCTAACAACAAACCCGAGCTTCCAGGTCTCAATGCTAACTTTTTAAAGTGGTTGCCGGCTTGAATTGGCAACCAGGCATCAGCTTTTGGTTGTCAATACGGTTGCCATGTTTTAAACTGCCTATATTTAGAGCAATTCATTTCTTATGTAACTATACCACACATTGTAATAATGAAACAATGAGAGAATGGCTTGCAATATAATTTCCCATCCCTCAAATAGGGGTGCAACGGATCTCAAAACTCACGGTTCGGATCACGGTTTTGAGTCACGGATCGGATCAATTTTCGGATCAGCACAAAAAAAGGGGGAAATTTAAATGATTATTAAAAATGTAATAATAACTTTTAACAATAATCACTTTTTTCACCAGTAGATTGCTGTTAAAAGACAAAAACTGTAGCCTGATAAGCCAGACCCACATCCAGATGTTGGGTCTGGGAACTCACCATTGGCAGGGCTCAATCTGAGGGGCGGGATAAACGGTTGTCTTTCAAATTCCCTCTGCACGCAATAGGACAGCTCTACAACCAACCAGAGCAACGCTAGTCACGGCCAAAGCCGATTCCAAAGACCACTGTTCACCACCAGCAGCAGCAGCCATCTTCTTTGTTTTAAAGTAGCAGGGAATTCACGCGGAACTGTCGCAACTCTGCCGTCATTATGTTAAGCCCCGCCCACCGACTCTATACACGATGTGATTGGCCTGACTAGAGTTTAGTTTAGTTAGAGTTTAGAAAATTTCGTTGCCTGTATGTTTTCACGGCAAACGCGTGTGGAATGTGTGGAAAGCCGTCGCACAACAGCGGAAATATTGTACTACAAACGTACGTAGTGTTTAAACTTTACGGAGACAACCAAATAAAATATTGACTTCTTTTGAAATAAGATGCCACCAGAGGCCACGAAATGGTTGCCAATTGACTCAATCTGGTTGCCAAGGGCCACCGCGCAACCGTTACTTTTCAAGCCCTGGCTTCATTAACATACAAAGACAAAAGATATGACCGGAATAAGTAGGATAAGAAGGAATAAGTAAGATACTTTGAAAATTAAAAAAAACTAGTATTAGAGTATGTGATGACCCATGGGGTTTGGGGTTAACTCTTCAACGACTCCTTCTGTTTCATTATCTTCTTCTGTGAGACAGACAAGGAGGCACCAAGGGGGTAAGCGAGCATCCGCAAAGCGTACCTCCTATGGGGAGATTCTGAGGCTAACAAGCCATCACCTTCCGCTAGCATTCCATTGACTGCCATTCATTTTGACGTCACTTTGACAGCGAATAACTTTACATCTGAAATGTTTAAAGACTCTATTTGTCCGTTGTTTATTTCTAAAGAAACACGACAATGTATAAAAGGCTCCATTACCTTGTACCTCACGTTATGGCCCCGTAGCAGACGTTTTTGTAAAAATAGGCTAACGATTGGGTCATAACCACACGACTTTTTGTCGCACAGTAGAGGAATTACCATATAGTACAGGAGAAGCTCGCAGGCAGTTTGGGGGACGTGGAGGAAAACAGTCAAGGGAGAAGCCCATAGAGAGTCCATGAAAGCATCAGAGCAAAATATTTCAGCAAGGTTTTGCTCCTGCTCCTACGCTCGTGGACAGCTCCTACTCTCGCTCTCCGTCTCTGCAAGATTGGGAATGATTGAGATTTCTCTTGGCACAGCTACCAGAAGACTTCCAACTTTCAGACAGGTTGCTCACGTCACATCTACGTCTTCAAGCTCAGTTGGAGGCTGCTCAGTAACGCTCAGCCATCACCGGGAAAGAGCTCCTAATATACTTCACTGGTCTCCGTGGAAGTCTATGGCGTCGCTGTGTCCATTTCTTTCACTGTCTATGGGGGGCACAGGTGGCACCAACACACCCAGCAGGGATTCACACACACACACACGTGCATGCATGTGTTTGATATGAAGCCTTGCTATTAAAATTCATCCAATATTGAATAAAATGCCGTAGGGCAGGCAGTCCATGGAGCTCGTCTTTCTTTTGCAGAGCACTCACACTGACATACCAGTTTTATATAAAAGCTGAAGTTTCATGTAGATCACAGGCCCCAGGAACCATTTTTACAGCACATACATATATTCCAAATCAGATACAAAAACTCCCCCCTGCCGTTCACACTGATCATAAATCATCAGATCCGTCACCTGCGTGAGGAAAGGTCAACATCTCAGCTCAGGTCTCAGCTGCGTGGGAACGTTCAGCTGTGCTGAAGTGTTGAAAATCGACGACCCTCTCTGCGGATTAATCGCATCTCGCTGTGATAAGTCGGCTCACACCTTCCTCCCCCTTCTCCCCCCCCCTCTCTCCCTCAGGTAACCTCTGGCTTTAAGTCCAAGTCCATGGCCGCTGCGTTGCCTTCCCCCTTCCTGGATCCGCTCTTCTCCATCTCTCTGATGGAGGACAGCGAGCTGAGGCAGCTGGTGTTCGAGATCCTGCACAACATCATCGACCGCCATGACAACCGCGCCAAGCTACGCGGCATCAGGTACAAACGTACACAACCTAATAAAAGTAATAACTTTTATTTATAATAGCGCCTTCCATGAAACCCAAGGACACTTTATAGAATTACTGTGGCTAAGTTAAGCTAAGGGAGGTTGTAGGCTGTGGTGAACAGCTGGTCCAGGGAAGTAGCATCGGGTGTTCCATAGGGATGGAGCTGCAACACTAAATACATCAACTGTATCGCCGCTCACTGCTCATGCTGTAATACCACCTGCATTCAAAACCTTACCAAAGTAAAAGCTAAATGTAGTTAAAGTACTTAAAGTAAAGTACTGGTTGTGCGGTTAAAATGTTCCCTGTCAGTGTTTTCCTCTTCTATCTGATGTTTCTGGATTAATATTCCTGCTGCATTTTGCTGCTGATCCAAGAGGCTTTTTTAGTAGTTTATTTAGCTCAGGAAGTAGGAGGACGTTCTCAACAAATAAAGGAACAATTCAACAATTCAATTCAATTCATCCTTTTATTACAAACATTCAACAACACCACATCTGCAGATACATGGTTTTCAGAGGACAGGTACAAGCCCCTTAAATTGACTTGTGTACTTGAGTAAATGTACTCATTTTGGTTTTGTGTGTGTCTCCGTTGCAGAATCATCCCAAATGTCGCAGCGCTGAAGATTAAAAGAGAGAAGATTTCCAAGCAAGACGTTGCATTCATGAAGAAGGTAGAAAATCCTAAAAGTTACTATTTTCGTAGGATATCATACGAGTCGGTGTACACACATTGTTGTATGAGATTGTGTTAAGTCTATCCAATATGTCCTGTATAATTCAATTCTCCAGCATGGCCAGCAGCTCTACCGTCACATCTACCTGGGCTGTAAAGAGGAAGATAACGTCCATAAAAACTTTGAGCTGCTCTTCACCACGCTGGCCGTTCTGACCATCGAGCTGGCCAACGAGGAAGTGGTCATCGACCTCATCCGGCTCTCCATCGCTCTGCAGGTAACTGTGGTTACTCATCGCGCCCATATGATTTTGTGGCATATTGTTAAACATTTTGCTGTGCTGTTGTTTCATGTAAAAAGGAAACAAAACTATGACATTTAGGGCCCTATCTCGCACCCAGCGCAGCACAAAGCCCGACCCAAGTGTCTTTGCTAGTTTAAGACCAGTTGTCAGTTTCCCGTCCAGCGTCCACGTTGTTTAAATAGAAAATGCACCTGGGCCCATCTGTGGCCCATGGGCATGCTGGTCTTACAGGGAGGTGTGTTCAGGTGCATTCTGGGCGTGCTGGTCTTACAGGGAGGTGTGTTCAGGTGCATTCTGGGCATGCTGGTCTTACAGGGAGGTGTGTTCAGGTGCATTCTGGGCGTATTGCTATCTTGAGGCAGCAGGAAGTGATCGCACCATTGACCAACAAAAACCTGGTCTAAAGTCAATAACGCAGCATTTCATTGTTATTTTAACAGAGCATTAGTAAAATGCTCCTAGTCTCGTGCACAGCGCGCGCACACTATATTTGTTACACACACAGAGACGCACAGCAGCACACACACATGCAGAAGATTACAAATACAAATATTACGGTGCAGATCCTCCATCATAATAGCAATGCTCCAAGGTCCAAACGCGCCTGGCTTTTAAAGGGAATGGGAGATGATCTCTGATTGGTTTATTGCATGTTACGCCCAAAACACACCTCTGATTAATGAAGACACTAAGTCCAACCCTTTAGAACCATGCGCCTGCCGCACGGACCCTTTTTTCCGCCGGATTTTGGACACGGCCTAAACGCACCTGCGCCAGGCGCTTCACGCCGTGCGCTCAGATCGTTAAAATAGGGCCCATAAACAGAAAATGCAACTGTGTAGTGTTTGAAGTATTTTATTAGCAAAAGTCAGTGTCTTCATAAATATGTCCTCATTGGTGTAAAATGACCTCTGCCAATGATCTGACTTATCCTCGTAAGCAGAGAATTTCTTATCTGTATTTACATTGGACGGGCAAGTCCAAGGAGGCTTCCACGTCGTTCCGCCATTTTGAAAAACTGTAATCGCTGAGAGGGACATAGAGCACTAGCCGACCTGTCTAGCTAATCCGGGTGAAATTTGACCCGAGGACAACATTTTAAGATTTCCAGCTGAACTGTAGAATATATAAAGTCTGTAAACAGCAGCTCTCTCAGATGAAAGTAGAGAAGTAAAAAGTACAATATCTCCATCTGACACGCAAAGTTACCTCCCCCCTCTCTGGTTGTGATAATATTGTGATACTTGATTCATCAACCTTTTAATCTCCAGCATCCCTGATGTGACGATGATGTGTTCAAGGCTCGAGGTGTCATATTTCCGTGGTTTAATGACAAGTAGCTGCGCTGTCAGCAGCAGAGTCCTTAATGTCGTTAAACTGGAGGCCGCGTGCCGCACGCCGCTCTAATCAAACCTCCCACACACCGAAGAGAGGTTTGAAAAGACTCTGCACACATCGCCAGCTTCTTGTTTGTGTGTCATGCTGAGATCTTATCGTTTGAGATCCCAAATGTCGGAGTATTTTAGACGAGAGGCAAACAACCAAAACACACACTTAGGTCTATTTTACCACACTTTGTCCTTTTTGTTCTGTAGACGAGGCACACACACACACACACACACACACACACACACACACACACAGAAACAGGACACACACTCGCACACACTCGTACACACTCTCACATACACACACACACACACATAAACACAATCTACCTTCACTGGGAATATCTTTATGGACAGACACGGCGGGAAAAAACATTGTTTTTTTAAACCAAAATACACATTTAGGTCTGTTTTACTCTAGTTTGTTTATTTGTATCTGTATATTTCTGCTAAGTAATCAAAGCATTTGATTAGATATTGTGTCTGTAAATATTGGTATTCAATAATAAAAATGTCAGAATCTTCCAATCCACATCTTTAAAGGTCTTGTTCTCAGACTCCACTTCAGCAGCACTCACACACACACCAAACGTTCCACTTTCATTCCTATCTATCTTCTGAAGCTTTCTACGCAGGGCTTTGTTCACATACCATTCACAGTCTCGCATACCCCAGTTTGACAAACACTGTCTTAGAGCGTACACCAATGCCTCATTGTCAACGTGTTTGCTGATGTGTGATTGGTTTGTGCAGGACATGGCTCTGGCTAACGAGGAGAACATGCCGATGTTTATCCGCTGTGGCATCATGGCGTTGGTGGCAGCGTACCTCAACTTCCTGAGCCAGATGATCGCAAACCCTCCCTTCTGTCAGCACGTCAGCAAGGTGAACCACCGACTCGTTCTGACCTCACTGTCGCTCCAAATGTTGACGAAGCTTCATAGTGTTTGAGATCTTGATGAATGTTAGAGACCACGTTGTAAAATGTGTCAAACTTGTGTCAAAAACTCCTATGTTTCTGTGTCTAAGTGACTGATGGGAACAACAATCTTTGACATTGGTCCAGTATTAAGCTGCAGTCGGCAGCGGTGAAACAAGCTGCAATGTAAGTTAACAGGGCAATTGTCCAGCTCGTATTTACCTTCACAAAAGTGCTCGTTTTGCCGCTGACAGGCTCCGATTATTGTTCTAAGTGTCTGACAACATTATGGAAAGGATTTCTAAGGAGGTCGACCTTTCTGTTAAAGAGTAAGATCCTTTTTTTAAACCTACAAACATCCGCAAAATTGGGATGACACGCAAAGTTACCTCCCCCCTCTCTGGTTGTGATAATATTGTGATACTTGATTCATCAACCTTTTAATCTCCAGCATCCCTGATGTGACGATGATGTGTTCAAGGCTCGAGGTGTCATATTTCCGTGGTTTAATGACAAGTAGCTGCGCTGTCAGCAGCAGAGTCCTTAATGTCGTTAAACTGGAGGCCGCGTAGCTCAGTTGGTAGAGCGGATGCCCATATACAGAGGTTTTCTCCTCGACGCAGCGGCCGCGGGTTCCACTCCAACTTGCGGCCCTTTGCTGCATGTCATTCCCCCCTCTCTCTCCCCTTCCATGTCTTCAGCTGTCCTGTCAATAAAGGCCTAAAATGCCCAAAATATAATCTTAAAAAAAGAACAAAATAAAACATCCGCGGAATTGTGTTCCCTAAACCCACCAGACTCCATGTAAATAAACAGTCATTTTAGCATCGTAAAATACACTTCATTCAAAATCAACAGAAACAAAATAAAACTATGAAAGCCGTCTTCGGTCGTCTTTCCACTTTTCCAACCATCACAACTTTAGTTTTGGTTGAAATGAACACATAGTTGGGGCGACCTCCAGCTCACCCAATAAGAGCGTGCCCCCCATGTAGGCGGAGTCCTTTGCAGCGGCCCTGGTTCGAGTCCGACCTGCGGCCCTTTGCTGCGTGTCATCCCCCGTCTCTCTCCCACCTTTCCTGTCTATCCACTGTCACTATCTAATAAAGGGGAAAAAAATGCCCCAAAAAATAATCAATTTGCCCCATAGGGTTAAATTGCAGCTCGGTCTGCGGATGTTGCTTACAGCGTTCACGCTTAATACTGGACCAATTTTAAAAATGTAATACTTTAAGTTTACTAATATGCTGATGTTGCTCCACTGTTTTTGGCTGTTAAACCTAGTTTGTAGTTATTGCCAATCTCCATATATATTATATTTGTTGTTTCCGTTGTTCTCTCTTCAGGTTATTGAGCTGAGGAGCATGGATGCTCAGCACCTCCTCCCAGAACACATCTTCAGAGACAAGTGTCCGTAAGTGTCCTACTTTGCAGACTGGAGGTTTATGCTGAATCCCAATTTTCTGTCTAACCCCTTCCCCTTAGTTTTGCACGTTCACGTGAGAGTAATGGCTATCCCAGTTCTCGTTTTGATAAAGGGGTAGGGCTAAGGGGAAGGGGTAGATACCCCTTAAAACCAAGCATTTTCACGAGCTTACTTGAAACCAAGGGGTACCCAGAGTCTCATAAATTTAAGTATTTTCGGCTTAAATAATTGATTTTAAAAATTACGACTTGTTTTGTGCTCTACACAGTCCTGTGCAACCATGTTCTTAATTGAAACATTTTTAAAAATTGCTAGTTTGCTACGCTAACGTTACATTGCTGATTTGCACAACAGTCCCGCATTTCTCTGACTAGCCTTGAATGGACTCCATGGCAGCCAGCTAGCGACGATGTATGATGACGTAACCGTAATCAAGTGGTGTCTCCTTTCATTGGGGTATGTTTTCACCCCTAGCCCTTACCACTCGGTTTCAAGGGACAAGGGCTAGGGGTAAGACGAAAATGTAGAGGAAGGGGTAAGACAGAGAAATGGGATTCAGCCTTAGTTTCATGAACATATCCAGAACCAGTTTTACGTCAGTTGTAGAAAATAAGGGACTTGTCTGACTATAAAGCTCTATACTATACTATAAAAAGAAACGTTTCAGTATAACGAGTATAGAATGTTGACATTGAGTCTAATGTCTGATTATATTCTTGGTCTTGTCTTCTAATCTTTCATTGATTAAGTCCCTAATTTGAATTAAAGTGTTGCTGATTTTAAATTGTATTTCATCTGGGCAATGTTTTTCGGTTTGGACAACAATGTTATAATGTTCTGTAGAAAAACATGCTTCTATTTCATCCTTACTGAACGCCAGAGGCAGTGCTCATCCATTCATAGAACCGTAGTTACATTCATAACTGTCGTTTTATTTGTAAGATATCAAAAAAGTATAATTTTGGTGTCAGGCCCGAGACTCGGGTAAAGTATCAGCATTATTTGAAAAAAAAATACATCCGTAAATAAATAATAAATCCGTTACATTCAAGCCGTTGCCAAATGAGTTGCTACAAAGCTAATTAAGACTATCAGCTCCACACAACTCTCTCTGGATTTCTCAGTATGACTATGTTCAGAAGAATTTGTTATTGTAATTACATAGAAGGCTGCTCTCTGTATCCTCGCTCATAGCTCCTCAGAGATCCCTCCTCCATCCTAGCTCCTCAGGGCGGGAATAAGAGTTTTGAGACGGCCTTCACGAAGGAGGTCCAGAACGACTTCCGGTTCGAGCAAGGAGATATCAAATAACAGAGTTGGGATCCACCAATGGTCTTCATTCCTCTCCTTCTTTTTTCTCTCAGAATCCCTGAATCTCTGGACAAGGAGGACCGGCTGCTGTACTTCCAGACAGCCGACATGGCCGAGTGTCTGGCAGGACCGGGATACAACGCAGAGAGACTCTCCGTTCCCTACGTCCCCCAGGTCACAGGTACATGGAGCTCTTTTACGGAACTTTCAGATGTTTTTAAATTATGTTCAGCCTTTTATTGAAGTACAGTAGAAACAGGCGGTAAAGGTTTGTGAAGGTGTCGCTCTTACATGGTATACATTTTAACCGCAAGTCTACTGGGAAGCCTGGAGCTCTGAGTTTTAAAACATATTTAAGAAAATCTCAAAACTAATATGAACCCTGTTTAAATGCATTTGTTAAACATCTGACAGGATTTGAAGATGAGGCAGATCATGTAAATGTGTGCCTGTCTTACAGGGAGGTGTGTTCAGGTGCATTCTGGACGTATTGATTTCTTGAGGCAGCGGGAAGTGATCGCGCCATTGACCAACAAAAACCTGGTCTAAAGTCAATAACGCAGCATTTCATTGTTATTTTAACAGAGCATTAGTAAAATGCTCCTAGGCTCGTGCACAGCGCGCACACACTATGCTTGTTACACACACAGGGACGCACAGCAGCACACACACATGCAGAAGATTACACATAAAAATATTACGGTGCAGATCCTCCATCATAACAGCAATGCTCCAAGGTCCAAACGTGCCTGGCTTTAAAAGGGAATGGGAGAGGATCTCTGATTGGTTTATTGCATGTTATGCCCAAAACACACCTCTGACTAATGAAGACACTAAGTACAACCCTTTTGAACCATGCGCCCGGCGCACGGACCCTTATTTCCGCCAAGAAACTAGCAAAAGTGGATTCGGACACGTCCTAAACGCACCTGCGCCACGTACTTCACGCCGTGCACTTAGATCATTAAAATAGGGCCCCATATAGCTACAGTTAGAGTTTAAACAAGTAGATGCATAACTTGTATGATACGACTGCGAAGATTTAAAAATAACATCTAGAGTTGAACAAGTTATTAAACAAAGTCAGATCATAGGATTTAACATGGAGATTGTTGTCTTTTGGTACACTGTGTTACATTTTTATTTCCCTTCGGTTTAAACTTGCAGTGCCCCGCAGAACTGTTGGCACTCTTGGTTAAAGATCGTGCTGAAAAGGCTTTGAAGGATTAACAGCTTAAGGAGTTGAACAGTGAAGTGAACAGAAAATCAACTTTAAAGAACCCATTGTGAGATCGGCTTCATTACACAGAAGGTTGTCACAGTCGGCGTCATCCTCCCTGGCAATTAAAAGGGAGATTTCACATCAGGACAACAGTTGATTATGCAGTAATGATTAATCCTCAAGATTCATTTTCTTTCATTTTTTAAATCCAGCTTTGTGAGTAGGCTAAATGTGAAACCTTACAAACCCAAAGCAGGGAAGATATAACATTCTTTTACCCAGTTTGATGAACTTAACTTAGATTTTTACCAAATAAATCAGGTATCAGGTTGAAACACGTGTGACATTAAAGAACAGCTTGTTTATTGCTAAGGTCATGTGGTCAACATGTAATGATTTATTACAAATGTAATAACTAGGGCTGTCAATCGATTAAAAAATGTAATCTAATTAATTACATACTCTGTGATTAATTAATCGAAATGAATCGCATACATAATTAACGGTGCCTGAACCGATACTTTTTAAGAAAGTAAAAAAAGAAAAGAAAAAAAAAGGGTACTAAACAACAGTTGGTGACATTAAAGAACGGCTTGTTTATTGCTAAGGCCATATGGTCAAAATTAAATGATTTAATAATAATGTATAACAATAACAATAACTTATTTCACTAGTAAATTGCTGTTGAACGACAAAAACAACAACCAGATAGGAAAAGGACATTTACAATTACTTCAAATGCACCACGAGGCTGTAGTTTACCAGTTTCATTGAACGCACCGTCTGTGTTGTTTCTCCGACGGCAGCTGCAGATTGTTACATCCCGGTGTTGAATCCTCTACAGTAAAACACAGTCACACTTTACACCGTTTAGCGTTAGCTGTCAGCATTTTAACCGTGTTTAATCCAGCTACTAGCTAGCGGTAGGCTAACATTAGCTGCTGTCGAGTATAGTGTTAACTAGCTAGCGGTAGGCTAACGTTAGCTGCTGTTGAGTATAGTGTTAACTAGCTAGCGGTAGGCTAACATTAGCTGCTGTCGAGTATAGTGTTAACTAGCTAGCGGTAGGCTAACGTTAGCTGCTGTCGAGTATAGTGTTAACTAGCTTCACATGCAGCGGGGTTTGTGTTGCCTTTATCGTCTTCAGAGCATCAGAGAGAAGTGCAGACATATCAGTGGCACCAGATTTCGGTAGCCAGGGTTGGCAGGAAGAAGATTTTTACAAGTAAATGTTCCAATCAATGATCCAGGCAGAACATTCTCGTCTCCCTCCTTCATTTTACAGTCCAATGGTGCTAGAACGGCTCCGGGTCAAACCTCAATATGGAATAGATTAATCTGCGTTATTTTTTTTAACGTGTTATTTTTTCTCAGATTAATTAATCGAAATTAACGCGTTATTTTGACAGCCCTAGTAATAACAGTACCTTGGTTATAACAATAACTTACTTCACCAGTAAATTGCTGTTAAAACGACAGAAACAACCACCAGATGGGGAAAAGGGTATTTTCCAATAACTTTGAATGCACCACGAGGCTTAAAGGAACAATTCAATTCAATTTTATTTATAGTATCACATCATAACAAGAGTTATCTCAAGACACTTTACAGATAGAGCAGGTCTACACCACACTCTATAATTTACAAAGACACAACAATTCTAGGAATTCCCCCGAGAGCAAGCATTTAGTGCGACAGTGGCGAGGAAGAACTCCCTTTTAGGAAGAAACCTCAGACAGACACACGCTGACTTATTGGGACTTTAGCTTATTCACCGTATATCAGAAGGCGAAGCACTGCTACTTCTGCTACATGGGCAGAGTGATTTGCTCGCAGCACCTGAGAAGTTCCGTGGTGAGGAGCAGAGAGTAACAACAGTGCTTTTCAGGTGTTGCGCTAATCACTCCGCCCAAGTAGCAGTGCTTCGCCTTCTGAGAATATAGTTCCCAGTTTATATACGGTTAGAAGATGGCTGTGTGTCATGTGACCTTGTTCTTTGTACACGCTGTGACTATACAAATCACAACATGTAAATAGGAACATGTTGGCGTTATTTTGTCACTTATTGGGAGCAGTAGGCTAGATGGAGCCGGTTACCTCCAGGATCTGTGCTAAGCTAGGCTAGTGGTGAGTGCGTCAGACAGAGTTACAACACGCACGGAGATGAGAAGGGTATGTATGGACTTATCTAACTCTGGGGGATACGGGGAATAAGACAAAGTGCCAATAAGTCGGCGTGTTCCTTAAAGGCCACCAGTTTAAAGTAAACGCACCGTCTGTGTTGTTTTTCCGACAACAGCAGCTACAGACTACGTCCCGCTATTGGAATCCTCTACAGTCAGATACAGTCACACTTTACACTGTTTAGCTGTCAGCCTTTTAACCCTGTTTGATCCAGCTGCTAGCTAACGGTAGGCTAACATTTCAGGGCATCAGAGAGCATTGCAGGCATTCAAGTGGCACTGAAATGAGGCACCGAAACCTGCGTTTCTATTCGGTCCGGTATATACCGCTTGTTTTGGCGCCAGTGCCATATTAGCACCGGGTATTGGTACCCAGCCCTAGAAATGTGTTTATTTGGCTCAGCTTTAGTCTAACAAACCTTGTGCTTCTGTTTTCTCCCCTCTAACACGCTTTCATCTAACATCAGTGCTCTACACAGTAGGAAAAATCCTCCACAGGTGCAAACAGCGGTCCAGAGGTAACCGTTTTAGAGTAGAGCTGTAGACGAGTCCGCTGTGGAGTTGTGTACTGTTTGAGATTCAAGATGCCTTATAAGTATGAGGGGTGTTGAATGCAATATTTCAATGACAGATCCACAGGTGATAAAATGTGTCCTGTGTGACAGTGGATGTAAACCCACTGAGCTAAAAAGGGAGTAGAACCAACAACCCACCAGCTTAGATGCCTTCCCGTTGAGATACACAGGACCCAACCACATACAGCCACTATCCCACACCCTTAGATGGCTGACCAACTCGAGAGAAATCCTTTCTTGTTGTTTACAGTGATACAGTAGTTGTTGTGTGTAGCTGTAGCATCATACTGTACACAGAAATAAAATGGTTTGATCATTTCTACAACTATTTGCTTGCATTGCATCTGGAAATGTTATGGTGAGTACATGTGCTACATGTAGACTAGGAATATTGGAGTAGTTTGTGTTTGTTGTCGTGCTTAGTGGGGTTGGTGTAGACATCCAAAACCGAACATATGATTTCTGTCTTTTGGTGCAGGGCAGGTCGTGCACACTCGGCCTGTCTGAGCTTGTTTTGTAGAAATGGTTTCTACAGTTTTATCGGGTGGTTTATCAGAGCCTGAAGGACTTAAACATACATTCTTTATATGTTGTCACACACTCTAGCTTGCTCAACCGTACGTACCGTGCTCATGGGCGCACGTTGACGCTCCGTCTATCTGCCATTTTGACCAGTTAACAGTTTGTAACAGAAATAAAATGTATAATGGATCATTTTATTTCTAGACTTTGTAGCTGACTTTACCAGTGGACTTCTCTATTGGCTGTTGAAACAGGAGACGTCTCTTACGTTCTAAAACCAGCCTCTGGAGACTCCACCAGCTGAGTCGCAGCGACACCATCAGCTGGTTTGAGTCGAGCTGAGACGGCCCGGTTCAGACTGCTGCAAACAAACAAACCCTGATTCATCTTTTCATAACATCTAGTGAACAATGGAGTTTACCTCCGTAGGTCGTAGCTAAAGCATGAAGCAAGCTAACGTTAGATGGCCAATGCTGAGCTAAACATGTTTGCTGACCTATCAGTGTGTTTTCAGGTGCCTTTCAGATTAAATTAGATGTAGTTAAGACAGAATCCTTTATCTTGATAACACATATTTAGCATTCAGCGATTCTTTAGTTTGGGCCTCGTTGTCTAACGATTTAAACCAAAGCTTCTGATGAACGGCACAGCAGCTGCCGGTTCAGTGACATGTTTGCAGATATGTTACGTGTTAGATGTTATATAGGGAGGTTATAGGTCATGCACGGAAGGGAATAACACATCAGACATTTCCTAGATAATAAAGATTGTTCACGAGTCCCGTATCTCGAGTCCGAGTCGAGTCTGAAGTCTTGTGAGGACGAGTCTCAAGTCAAGTCTGAAATCACTGTGTGTGCGACTTAAGTGCGAGGGCATCATGTACTAACGCTTTTGAGCCCACTTCAGGCGTATTTGTTTCGCAATGTGCGCGTAAAAGCATAGCGAGGTATGTACAAACAGGCCGCGCTGAAGTAAAAGCATAGCGAGGTATGTACAAACAGGCCGCGCTGAAGTAAAAGCATAGCGAGGTATGTACAAACAGGCCGCGCTGAAGTAAAAGCATAGCGAGGTATGTACAAACAGGCCGCGCTGAAGTAAAAGCGTAGACTGCCTGTCGTGGGAACTGAAAATGGCAAATAGCGCTTTTCCGTGTCATGCATATGCATTCACGGGAGGGGAAAGTGGGAGTTTTCCATAAAGAGATGGGAGGGGAAGCATAAAGCGCACCTAATTATATATGTACTAAAACCGCCCGTGACAGCGAACCTCTATTTTGCGGTGAAAATTCTCCGCCTCTTAAAAGCAGGTGTAAACCAGGAAGCGGGTTTCCTTACACATGCCTCCTGGTGAAATGGCAGCAGTAATCCAAGCAAGACGAAGACATAGGCCAAGGAGACAAGCTGAAAGGATTTTCACACTTTTTCAGTTGAGTGAACACAAAATCATTAAGCGTTACAGATTAAGCCATGCAATATTACAGTTACTGGAAGAAATCAAAGATGACATGTATCTCCGACTCAGCGTTCACATTCCATTCCAGCAGTTGTTAAACTCCTCGCTACATTACAAATACTGGCATCAGGATCATTTCAAACAGTCATAGCATCAGCAGTGGGAATATGGCAGTCTGGTAAATACGACGTAAGCGGAAGTATCACAGCGTGCGCTTCCTGCGGGTTGGTCATGGCACTGATAACGTTACGTTTGCAAATGTACGTACATGAGGGCCCAAATCTCAAACTCGGGTCCCCATCTCTGCTGCTGATGCTGTGCCACGAACTTCTATGGCAGCCGTGGCCCCCAGTATATGAAAGTGTGTAAATGGGATGAATGGTGCTTGTAGTGGTCGATTAGAGGAGAAAAGCTCTATATAAGGCAGTCCATTTACTCAAACCATCTTGACAGTGCTGACATTTGGGACTAAGGAAGCGACCCTATTAGCTGCATTCCCCCATCCACTTTTGCATAACACTGTTTCACAAAAGAGACACATCATGATTTATAAGACGATCACACCTGACCTCGGGTTTCTCCAACGACCGTAGCAACTGGCGTTCCAACAGCCAGGAGCACTAACGAACAAAGCAGTATCGATTGTCTTGACAACGGCCCCACAGAGGTTAATTAGCCAGGTTTCCCTACCGTTCAGTCAGAACTGAAGAAGTCTCTCGGATGAGAGACAAGACGTCCTTGAAGCAGCTTTTACCAAGTCCAGCTGCCCTTTAATTTAACCCTTCCTTGGATAACGATGGATGTATGTATGGATGGATGGATGGACAGACTGACAGATGGACAGCTGGGTGGATGGATGGATGGATGGATAACAATAACCTGGATGACTGAGAAACTTCACAGAAGTCAGTTATTTAGAATGTAATTCTCCACGAATTTATGGCTAGTGAAGATGCTGAGTGGCTAGTAACTTTGGAAAACCACTAACTACAGTTCCTCGGGAGCAAAAATGTTAAATGTCAAGCCCTGCGTGTCACTATTTGACTATTTCGTCTGACTTTTTGAGTACTGACATATAAAACTGAGTATTGAAAACTGATAAAACAAAAAAATGACAGCCAGTCTTAGTGTTTGATGTGATATTTCTTTCTGTGTCATAAGACTTCTTGTTTTCAGCGGGAGTATCTGAGTCCATATTGTCATCGTTGATGTGATGTAAGCCCTGAGCACACTGCTGCTTGGCAACTGATAACAAAATTGTTGTGATTATCTTCTTTTTGGGGGTTTGCAGCATATTTTTTTAGAATCATGCTTTGGAACAAAACAAAGTGGATGAAATTATTCCTTCTTTTTTTTTAATACCACTGTGAACATTGTGTTTTGACGTGGAAGACACAACTGCTCTTGAAAGCACCATGAAACTCCCGATATAGCTGGCAGCGCTGAAAACGTTTGAAAAACACAACGATTCAGTGTTTTCACGGTTTATGGAAGACTTACAGTAGTTGTGCATATTTGGTGGAGGGGTTAAGGGGTCTTTCCTCAAAAAAAACTTATGTTTTTCGATAAAACAAAATATGCAATTTGACATTATTTTGGACCGTGATTATCACCATATCTGTGTCTTAAACGTTGGACACTCAAAAGACTTAAAGACAAAACTTGCCAATGAAGTCCGACTACAATCATTAGATCTGAGAAAAATCTTTTAGTTAGTTTAATGCTTTTTTCAATGTTTTTGGTGCCTTTTTTTGCCACATTTCACATTCATTAACCTGCCAAACACGGCTCGGGAGCTGCACCTAAGACTTAGAATGGTAGCGAAAACCCTACAGGTCATATTTAAATTCAGTGTCCCTCCTTGGAACGTTAGACAACACACTTAAGAGTAGGTGGGATGGTAAAACTAGCAATTACATTTAGCCATAAATGAGTTTCTTAAGTTGCCCGTTGTGTGCACTAGTTGTTAACCTAGTATATATATATATCATGATTTTAAGGTGATATTAATCTGTGGTGGATTTGTCTCTGGTTCTGCAGATGAAGATCGTCTGACCAGGAGGAAGAGTTTCGTAGACACGATCTCCCTTCAAGTGGACATCGTGTCCAACTGCCTTCCAGACAAGGTCGGTCTAATTTTGCATGAGAACACACCCCTGGGGTTGCAGCGACATCATTTGATTTCACGGTATACCATGGTATGAAATTTGACGGTTATGATACCATTAGTCTAGATGAAATTGGTCCAGTGTTAAACGCGATTGCAGTGACGGGTCGGCGCCAACCGAGCTGCAGTGGAACCTAATTTTTGTCCACTGAAAGTGATTGTTTTTGTTGTTGCTACTGACTGACAGGCTCAGATTGATAGTAAAAGTGTCTGGCAACATTATCGATCTCACGAGGTAACGTTTTGTCCGAAAATAGCGGTGTAGAGCAGTGATCTTCAACAGGGGGTCCGGGACCCCTAGGGGGTCCTCAGAGTCAATGCAGGGGGGGCCTCCAAATTCTTGTTAATTTTTGAAAGATTTTTCAATAACTATAAAGTCTTAACATGAATCCATCATATTAGCAAATATAAATCCCCACTGCTTACCGGCCTGTAAGGTAGTCACTAAGGCCATACAGAGGTGGTTAATCCTAACAATTCACTTTGCCACATGTATGTTTAACATTAAAACATGATTTATAAAAACTATTTGAATAGTTTAGTATTCTATGCAAAACAGATATGTATAAAGACTTTAGGCCGCCCTACAGGTTATTGTAGGCCCAATTGAATATGCAACTTGATTTTATACCATATATGTATGGGGGTCCCTGCTCCATCTCTCCTTCAGTTAAGGGGTCCTTGGCTTAAAAAACGTTGAAGACCCCGGGTGTAGAGAGTGGAACGCGAGTCGGGGAAACGGCGTTGTCTGTTGTTTCGGAGTAATTCAATTACATTTTATTTATAGTATCAAATCATAACAAGAGTTATCTCAAGACACTTTACAGATAGAGTAGGTCTAGACCACATTCTATCATTTACAAAGACCCAACAATTCCAACAATTTCCCCAAGAGCAAGCATTTAGTGCGACAGTGGCGAGGAAGAACTCTGGGACAGAAACCTGGGACAGACCCAGGCTCTTGGTAGGCGGTGTCTGACGGTGCTGGTTGGGGGTGTGATGAACAGTGGCAATAATAGTCACAATAAAGATAATGGAACAGTGACTAGAAATACTAGTTGTAGTAGTTCCTGGCATAGCAGGGCACTGCAGGGCGTTACAGGATGTAGCATGGCACAGCAGAGCATAGCAGGACGCAGCAGGACGCAGCAGGAGTAGGCTACAGAAATGATAGGCTCCTGTCATCTAAAAGATTGTCAGTGCTGTGGTTGCTCAATATTTAAATGACCAATTTCAAAGATTTTTGGTCACATCAGTTTGTTAGACACATATGCATGGGGAAATGGGGTCCAGATTGAAAAAAAACTAACACTTTACTTGAAGGTATCTACATAAGAGTGACATGACACTGTCATGACACATGAACCCTAACTTGTCATGACAAAACCGAATGACACTTACTAAAAGAAGCGTTATGTCGTTACGTTCATATGCGTTCGTTGTCGTACGTTTATGACTTGTTTTTAATGTTTATGACACGTTCATGACAGTGTCATATCACTCTTATGTAGATACCTTCATGTAAAGTGTAACCTTTTTGAAATGACCCTTTAAATATCTTCAAGTGAAACAAAGGAACACATGCTACACATGCTAAATTCATGACAATGTTGATTGTCTGGCAATACAATATACATTTCCGGAGGCCTTCCTCAAATCACAAGTCATGTTAATGTATTTCACAATACGCTTTGATATGATAAGAAACTGCCTCCTGGTGTTGTCTAACCATGGGTCAGGAAACATGATCCTTTGAGACTTTTGTGTCTCAGTTGACTGTTACAGATCAAACCTTACACTTCATCAAACTCAATACATGAAATAATCTTAAATCTACAGTCTAAATACGATACGACTTTTATTGTCAGCCAGGGCTGAAATTCTTTTTGCATCCCTGGGTAGCTCAAAGAGGACATAGACATACATACAGACATACATAAGATGAATAACATCAAAGGACATACATGAAACATTACCACAAATGACATAAACACCCACATAAGGAAACAAAGCATACATGTATAACACCAGAAAATATCATGAACGTACACACAGACAAGGTCTCGGAGACTTATAACCCTGAATACATATTGCACTGGATTTAATATAGCTGGTTAAGCAATAGGATAGATTGATGTATGAAAGAGCTTTTATGTCTGTTGTGATTGAAAGAATGAACTCTAAAGCGTGAAGCTGATATTCTCTGTGCAAAACATGTGAGGAGTCATTTGAGATATTCCTGGCCAGTCTGAGCATACTTCTGTTGTGAGCTTTTTTTTTACGCTTTTGATGCTTTTGATGGTTTCAACATTAAGACTTTTTTTCGACCTTTTTTGATGATTTGTTTACGATTTTGACGTTTTTTGACGGGGGGGTTTTCTACGCATTTTTAGACACTTTCATCTGTGTTTTTTCTACTCTTTTGACGGGGTTTTTAAAAGGTTTTTGTAGGCCTTTTTGACTCTACCCTACACAATGAATAAGACAAACACAAACTTTTTCTTGACGTTTACTGTACAGACCTCCGTCACTGATTATGCTGCCCATGCTAACATGCTTTGTCGATGACATCCTCATGTGTCCACAGCTCGTCACAGTTCACCGTGCTCTGATATCCCGTTTTGTCTTTTAATTTCTCTGCAGTCCCAGCTAGCGGAGGAGATCACGTTCGAGACCCTGAAGAAAGCCATCGGTGAGAGCCAAAAGAGAAGTTTGTCTTTCAGCCTCCCATCACGTCTCTGTGGACTCGCTGAAGTGTTTTCCTAAATGCAAATGAAATATTGGCTTTTTGTCAAGAGCTCCATCATCCTTTAGGCCCCGAGCTTCTCTGACAAGCAGCCAACCTGTTGACATTAATGTCCTGTCGATTATAAAGGGACACGACACCGCTGAAGAAGTCTGATATCAATGTCAAAGTTTATATACAGCTCACACCTTTTTTGATAACAGTTCCAAATATATTTTTACTGTTCTGGTGAAGAGAAAACAATTTAATTTGGCGTAATATATATGACAGCAATTCTTAAATATTCTGCTATCTCTCAAAAGTCTTTCTGTGCTGCTCATGCTAAATATAAGCTCATTATTTCTTACTGCATGTTTGTTTTCATCATTATGTACATGTGAACACACATATATACACATATATATATATATATATGTCTGTGTGTGAGTATGCGTGCATGCGCGCGTGTGTGTGTGTGTGTGTGTGTGTGTGTGTGTGTGTGTGTGTTTGAGGGTGCGTGCGTACAAGAGAAAATAAGGATAAGCATACTCTGTCTCCTTTAAAATAATGGGGATTGGAGCTAAGTAACTCTTTTTTTTGACCCATTAATTGTCCTGTTTTCAGATACCACGGGTCTGGAGGAGCAGGAGAGGGAGAAGAGGCGTCAGGTGATGGAGAAGTTCCAGAAAGCTCCGTTTGAGGAGATTGCTGCCCACTGCGAGTCCAAGGTAGAAAACAACCACTCAAAGAGAGAAACACTGTGACGTTTCCAGTGTCAGTAAACTCATTAAGCTCACTGTGAACGCTGTGTTTCTGCAGGCGAACATGTTGCACGACCGGCTGGCACAAATCTTTGAACTTACAATAAGGTAAGTCATCTTTTTTTTTGAATAACTTTTTCAATTTCATAAAAGTTTAATAATCTTGATTTTAGGATTTGATTTTGATAGAGTATCTGTACATTGTCAGATATTGTAGCTGAACATCAAGCAAAGCAACTGTTACACATTTCTGTATTTCTGTAGAGATTGGCATGGTTTTATTTCAGTTAGCCTAATAGCTGGTTTGATTTGCATTGAGAGATGATTTTATGGAAAGTACCCCATGCCAATCTCTAGGTATGGTGAAGGGGATGTGATGATGTGGGGGGGCTATTTTAATTCCAAAGGCCAAGGGAACTTTATCAGGATGCATAGTATCCTGGATCCATGAAATAACTGGCCTTTCAAAATAAAAGTCTGCCTGCCTCTATGGGAATTTAACATAGGGGTGTACTGACTTATGCCCCCTGTATTTTAAGGAAGAACATTTATTTATTTACGATACATTATTCATTCACAAAGAAAATTGGTGTCCTTAAAGATTGGATTTTTCCTCATTTTTTTAATTAAGGCATTAAGATCAATTTCCAAAAGATGATTTTTTTATTCCTCTTTTTAGTCAACTTTAGCATGGGTGTCCTAATTTTTTCACATGACTGTATATGCTAAACACATGTCAAAGCCAAGTCTGACAGTTTAAAGCTGATGCTAATATGTCCTAAAATAAAAACAAAACTTTTATTATTTAGGCAACAAATTGAACAACAGCACAACATTTTCAAATAGTTTAGCTCATTCGTAAAGATCTCTGAGTAGACAGGTCTTCATCTAAATCACCTTCTAGGACTAGTTTCTTCATCTAATTGGCGAAATGGATATCCCAATGTAACATCTCGCCCCTCTCTCATCACCACCTTCACCCCCCCTCCAGGCCTCCACCCAGCCCGTCCGGAGTGGTTTCCATCTCATCGGGACACACTCAGCACCAGTCGGTCCCCGTCTACGAGATGAAGTTTCCAGACCTGTGTGTCTACTGATAACTCTGCAGCAATAACATCACACACACACACACACACACACACACACACACACACACACACACACACAAACAAACACAAACACACCTTCACAAAAGAAATGACGAGAGAAATAACTACACAATCACAAGTTTCCTCTACTCAGACCAGCACAAGGGCGTCACACAAAATGCAGCAAAACAGCCATTTTCAATTTGATATCAAGCCGGGTTTGCCTATACAAAAAAACTAAACTTCCTTAATCTCGTCTCTTCTATCTCTAAATCCAACTTTGAACACAGTTTGTCATTTCGCTTGCGGGCCTATAATGTCAAAACGGTACTTCTGAATCCTTTAAAAACATCTCGTTCTGCTCTTTTTTAAATACTTGGATCCCTTATTACGCCTAAAGCAGACCAGTGTTAAACCCTCCAGCTCTACATAAACTGATTTGCTGCATTTTGTTGCCTGACTCTCATCCCTGAAACTAAACGAAAACCTTTTTGAGTCAAGAACAAAAGAAAAGACCAGCTTCCGCTCTTGAGATTTCAGTGTATAGATGCTGAATCGGATGTTGCTTCACACCTTGTACAGTACATACACCGTAGTCTACGATTACACTCTCGTACGAACGGCTGAAATCAGTTTCAATCTTCAAACTTGAGTCTGGTTTTAGGTGTGATGCTCTTTTATTCAGAGCCAGCTTTTGCCTCTTCAGTATGTGTTCTCATGTTGATAAGTAGGCGTCACAAATAGGTGAAATGTACAATGTATTCGCTGTCATAGCAAAATAACTTCACTGGTGGTAGAAGGTAGATTAGTGTTAGGCTCACCACTGTTCAGACTACTCAGTCTTTGCTATTTAAAGGTATACAAGCATCAGAACTACCAGCTGAGTTTCATGTGGGGAGATAAAAGAAAAGCAATAAACTGCTTGGCAGAGCCTCTCCAAAGAGACAAGCTAAAGGGGGTTTAGTTTTCAACGCTGCTCGGTAGAAATGGCTCGCTCACGGTTGGCGATTTTGGGTTTGCTTCGGATGTGGTGCGTTCCAGAGCTCCTGAAAGTGTCAAATATTCAGACTGAGATGTTGGAGAGCTTCAGCGTAACTGTGCGAAACCTTCGTGAATCAGAAATCGGACCAAAGTAGCTTTTTTTTAAATTTATTTTTTCATCATGGAGTAACGTTATCTCTGTCAAAAACACCTGTTTGGTAAATGGTTCAACTTGAGTTTAAATATGTTATACTTACAGTTGACATGTAAGGCTATCTTCACACTTGGTGTGTTTTTTGAAGCTGCCAGCGTCCGTTTTACATTCTAATCCTGTATGGAGTAAACCGTGATTTCAGTAAAGTCCTGAGCACTTTTTTTAAACGACTTCTTTTCTGCAGCTCAGAGCGTCTTTTTAAAGTTGAAAAAAGTTCAACTTTTCTGGAAAAAAAACCCGCCCTGCATCGAGCACTTTTTGACAACCGACCAATGACAAGCGGAGTAGCCAGACCTGTCGTTTCCATAACAACAAGAAAAAATGGAGTCGGAGCACAGCAAGTTATACAATATGACTGGGTGCTCCCTGTTTATCTAACGTTAGCACCTCTCTCTGTCTCTCTCTCTCTCTCTCTCTCTCTCTCTCTCTCTCTCTCTCTCTCTCTCTCTCCCTGTCTCTCCCTCTCCCTCTCTCTCTCTCCCTCTCCCCCTCTCTCTCTTCTCTCTCTCTCTCTCCCTCTCCCTCTCTCTCTCTCCCCCTCTCTCTGTTCTTCCTCTAGCTCTCTCTCTCTCCCCCTTTCTCTGTTCTTCCTCTAGCTCTCTCCCTCTCCCTCTCTCTCTCTCTCTCTCTGTTCTTCCTCTAGCTCTCTCCACCACTTTGTTTTATCTAACGTTAGCAGCGCTCAACATAGCGCTCTGAGATACTGTAGCAGCAGCTGTTGTTATAGCAACAAAAGACGCTCATTTTGGTCCTCTTTTGGAACCAAACTGCTGCCAGCTTTTCTTTCTTACTACAAAAGTGCCCTGGTCAGTTTTTTCTTGTCAAAAAAGACGCCAAGTGTGAACATAGCCTTAGGAACGATTTGACAAAGAAAATCTCAGTCACTTTATTTATTGGCAGATTTTCCATTCCTCGCTCTCTTCTATGTTGGTTTTCAGTCTCAGAAACCCAAACCTGATATTGTCTCAGTGTAATCTGCAGGATCACAAAAGGAAAACTGTAGATAATGTCCATCACCAGCCTGCGTGTAAACATAACCCTAGTTATATCAGCCAATGTGTTCATCTTGTTTTTGAACCGATTTGGAATAAAACCTTTAAAGACCTTTTAGGTAGAAGACTGGGATAAAATGACATGTCATGAACATACACAATGAGCTCTTAAGGGATGTAAATATATTACATTCATATATCTGGACTTTTTCGGTATTTCAGCACTTATTTACTTGCGTTTAACTGTTAGTTGTCCATTTTGTTTCAGTTCAGCCTGACGTTGTGTTCGTGTTAGCCGATGTCTTGTTAGGGGGAAGCTAGTGACGTTTCTATCCCACTGACATAACTTTTAGCCAACATAGAATTAGCAGTAGGAGTTTTTTACAAGAATAAAATAAAGAAATATATGATTTAAAGAGGTCCTATTACTGTAAGTCAACTCACAAAAACCTCAGTCCATCTCAATCGCACTTGTTGTGGTTTTTCTGTCGCTGTTTTCCCTGGATTGAGTTAGGCAGCTAGGTAGGAAGATGACGTCCCCTTTCAGTACGTAACCCCACAAACAAAGCTCTGATTGCAGAAATAGCAAAAGCAGAAATAAGCATCAGTGGGCGCCACGCCCAAGCCCAGCGATGTGGCCGGCGATTCAGAGGTCTAAAACCAACTAAATAGTGCGTTCCATTTGTACTCGGAAGTCAGATTTTCCGAGGTCCAAGTCTGAAACACGCCCCCTGACCTCGGATTTCCGAGCTCGACAACCTCGTGGTACCCCGAGCTCAAAATCCAACGTGGCTGCCCCGTGCATCAACAGTAGTGAAAGCTGTTGTAACGTACAGTTAAAAGCACTTCCGTGTTATTTGTGTCTCACTAAATCAGTCGTACATACAGTCCTGTCCATCTTCTATCTGTGGACATGTTGCTACGCTGCCAAAAAAAATCGCCAACAGCGTAGCAACATTTCCACAGATAGAAGATTGCCTTGTTATAAACTGGCGTTGCTAACCATCGCTAACCTGGCTAGAGGTAATCTAAAATCTTGTAAATGGAACGCAGTCAACTCGGGTGTGACGTCAAGTCATTCTGGGGCACTTTCAATCACGAAACGGTGTGCCCCCCGTTGCTACGGTTTCCATGTTCAACGACATGTTTCCTCTGAACGCTGTGGAACGGCTATAGAGATATGATTTCTCTGGGCTGTGTCCCAATCAGCAGAGACCTGTCTGTGAGCCGTGCTGATAAAAAGGCAGAGTGCGTGCACACACAACAGGGTGTTCAATGCACCCCCGTTTCAGTTAAACGTGTTGCTACGTTTTGTCGGGGCTGAACGTGGCTCTGGTGTTGATTCAGTCTTGATCTCCCCCCTAGTGGATACACTTTGAAGTACACACAAAGTCAGCCAAGTATGTGAACAGCACTGCTTGTAAATGTTTATATGCCTTGTTAAAACCGAGCACATCAGTGCTCTTAAGCCCTATTTGCACAGGAGTAGTATTACCTTGGGACATCTAGTAATTTGTAATAATTACGGAGGTTGTCTGTGATCTTACTCCTGTGCATCTGTAATTTGTCATGTAGAAATTCCACCGCGAATTATGGTCGCCAAACACTAATATTAGTCCCTTTCAAATCAGCATCTCTGTGATTCGGGGTTGTGTTGGCTGCGTAGGCAATCATAAAGGAACGGTTTGACATCATATGTGGGGGATTATGTCAGTCAATTCGAGTAAAATACGGACTACACTGATTCGGTGCAAACACAGACGTGGGGCGGTGATTTTTTACAGTCCCCTGGTAATACCTGTGTAAATGGGGGTTCAGTTTGTGATTTGAACAATCAACATGTAACTGCAGCTGTGTGGCTGAAGAAGTCCTTTCTGTGGAATTAATTTTCATTTCATTTCATTGATACGTTGACTATTTGCGTCTCCATTTTGAACCCAGCAGCTTTTAGCTTCACACAGCTTCTAAAAGACAAAGACAGAAGTCGTTCCGCTCCTGTTCCATAATTTCAAAATGCCTAAATCTAAAAAACAAAACAAAACACCAGATGTTATCAGAGCAGGCGCCCTGCCGTGTTGAGTTTCGGTTACAAAGCAGTGACATTTTGGGATGATTTAATCATCTGTGCTTTTTCAACAGTTACCACAGGGTCGTGTTTTGTTTTGCGAGAGCGGGACAGGAGGCGTTTTTTTGGAACAAGATGCATCTTATCTGGTGGAGCTGCAGCTGTGATCGGTTTATAACAGATGGTTATCAGTGTCTCCTCTGATCTGAGCTCAGTGTCGGAAGAAAAACCCTCCAGTTGGGAGGCAGATACTTGCCGCCGTCGTTTGGTCCGAGCAGCTGTGCAGAGCTCATCGCCAACCGGCGCTTTATTCCAGGTCAAAGGTCAGCGTTTCACTCAGAGATGATTGATTGACTTGGGAGTAGTCTCGCATTGGCCAGACCTTCCTCCACAGCGCTGCGGAGGGGGGTCTGGCTAGTCCACACAGCATTCTGGGATGGGAGACAAACGTGCTCTGGTTTACTGGCATTTCTTTAAACCAATCACAATCGTCATGGGCGGACGGCGCCACGGTGCCTCTGTGAAATAGTCTCAGGAAGGAACTTGTTTTGGTGGAACATGTGTACGTTCAAAAGTAGTTTTAGTCGTGCAACAGAAAACTCAGATTGGACAGATAGTCTAGCTAGCTGTCTGGATTTACAGTTAACCATAGTCCTCATAAGTTTAGAACGTCAACACAAAGAAAGAGGAAGGTAACATCCGGCCGAAAATTAAGCTATATTTACATTGCTACGTTTTGGTTTTTAAGCGTTTTGAGCCAAAAGTGATCTCTGTGTTTTTAGCTGCAGTACAAGAACTAATCTCTGTTTAAACTAACACGCCCAAACCAAAATATCTCATCAACATTCTGGTATACTGGGCACACTGTCGTCAATATAGACTAGTTTGGGAGTTTGTCCTCAGAAGATTAAACTATATAAGTCTGTGGAGAGGAAATGATTCTTTCGGTCTGGCTTGTTCTTGTTGCACCTTATCTCTGTTTAGAGTTTAAATCCGATGGTGAACGATGGAGAAATAAGACGGGGAAAGTGAATGTAAGAGAAGAGAGAGAAGTTGTTAAAGCTGTCTGTGTTTGATGGTTTTTTGTACGTTTCCAGATGGTTTTGTACGTTAAAGGTACGAGAAGGGTTGGCAAACTGATCCCCCAACATGACACATTACTTGAAGCGTTTGCAGTAGTTTTCTGAGCAGAGCAGCCTCGAAATAATAAAAAATCCCTTTTGATATGTTCCCTCTGTATAAAGAACTCTCCTCCACCGATACATTAAAGTGATTTTTGTCTGCGTAACGTCTTAGCTTTAAATGCAAACTCTTTTGATTTTAATATCACAGTTATCATAGCTCGACTTACAAACTTGCATTATATAAACTAACTGCACGGTATCTTAATATCACGTCGTCGACTGGGAATATAAATCCATCTAAACAAGTTATTAGTATTCTCTAAAATCACATTTTTCGTCAAACTGATGTAAAATAAGCCAGCGCAGCGGAAACTGCTTTAAGTTTGGAGAAAAGTCTGATTCAAACGGTAGACGTTTGCTTAGATACGATCACTTCCTTTATGAATGTGTCATCATAGCAGTATATCATATATTTTTGTACATTGTATGCATCCTGTACGGTTGACTTGTTGCCTGGTAGAGATTGGGAAATGTATTTCTTGTTTTTATTTTCAACGTTACATTTGTTGTCGTTGACGATGAAATCGACAGTTCAGGGTTTCAACGGGATTGTGCAGTTCTTATCCATTTGGGAGAAATGGTTTCAGTGTTACTTTATTATATCATTTCAAATATGCTGAGAAATTCATGAATATTATATCTTTAGTGAGAGGATGTCAGGTATTTTTGCTTACTACAGAGAATAAAGTTAGCGCTCATTTTAGCGTCTAGAGTTTAACGTTCCCGCAGAAGTTGCAGCTCGCAGAGTCTCAATTACATAATCCTTCCAGACTTCTTCGATCCAGAAGACTCGGCTCCAGATTCACTCCGATTATTCTGCAAAAACGGTTTCACAGTTGAACATTTTCTCTTGGGGCTTGAAGTGTTAAGTGGCGTTCACGTAGAAATGTCTGCATTTCAGATCGGGACAGAAACAAAACCTTCTAAAAGACCGCTGGGAAACAACAACTTCATCAAACGGCTTTTTATTTATTAACCAGCATTAATATTCCGATGAATTCTGAATGTGTTTATAATGACAACGCTCAGCGTGGAGTCGATCAGCCGTCAACTATTAAATTAATTGCCAACTATTTTCATAATCGATTCGTCTGTTTGAGTCATTTTAATAAAAACAAAAGTCAAACGTCTCTGATGTCAGCGTGTTAAATGTGAATATTGTTCTAGTTTCTTCTCTCCTCTGTGACAGTAAACTGAATATCTTTGAGTTGGGGACAAAACAAGACATTTGAGGACGTCATCTTGGACTGTTTGGTAACACTGATCCACATTTATTTTTACCATTTTCTGACATTTTAGAGACCAAAAAACTCATCCATTCATCCAGATAATACTCTACACATTAATCGACGGTGAAACTAATCGTTAGTTGCAGCCCGTTCTGAATCTAGAGGTTTACTTTAGAGCAGCGGTGTCAAACCCACACTGGTAAGAGAGAATCCCATCAAGACATGTAGAGTGTATTAACATGCTTTTATTTAATATCTTTGACTGATTTATTATTTCTTGCATCATTTTTCTTTCTCACTTAAAGTTTAGTCGACATAAAGCCCCAAAAAATGAACTTAGCCATCATAGAGTTTAGCAAATCAAGCTAAACTCTTTCTCAGCCTGAATATGCAAACTGACCGGTTGTGCAGGAATTCTGTCTCAAAGTCGGCAAATCTGCCAAATTCTGCTCTGAGTGTAGCGTAATTACAGTTTAAAAAGCTGAACTAGATGGGTCACCATTTATTGTAAACCTAAATTGATATGTGGGCCGGGTCAAAATTTGCACGGGGCCCGGATTTGACCCGCGGGCCTTGGTTTTGACACATGTTGTTTAGAGCCATTTAGGCCTTTTAAAAAGCAGAGAAACATTTAGTTTCCAGAGTGTGACTCTGGCACTACAATCACACAGATCTCTGAGGTTTGATTGAGGTTATTTGCACAACTTCTTGCCTTTGTCCTACACATGATGACAAAATAAATATATAATCAATGGCTGTCAGAGTCTGTGACACACAGCTCGTAGAGGCTATAAAGGCATTTTAAAAGGTTAGCGCCTGATTGCTCCAATCAGGGTCAAATCACTGACTTCTTCTCAGAGTCCGAATCCAGAGGCAGTTGTCTGCACATCCACCGGATCATTCGCCAATCTGCCAGAATGCAAACAAATACAGTACTGTTTTTTCAAGGCCGATATCGATACCGATTATGAGTAGTTAATGAAACCGATAACGGATATTTGGAACCAGTATGCATTCACAGTTAAAAGGAAAATCTTTAAGTGAAAATTAACAAAATAAACTTTGTTTAAATGCTTTAAGAAAGTATGAAATAATACACAGTCAAAAAAATCCAATAAACACAGTTTGTCTGCAGGTGTTGCAGACGGCTCACAGAGATGTACCGGGCCATAGTAGAGCACTTTTTAATAATTAACTTCGTAACACTTTACTTGAAGGTATCGACATACTCGTGACATGACACTGTCATAACTATGACATGACACTGTCATGAATGTGTCATAAACGTTATAAACAAGTCACAAACGTTTATGACTTCTGTCGTTAAGTGTCATTCGGTTTTTGTCATGACAAGTTGACATTGTTTGGGTTGTCTTGATTAAGACAACTTGACGTTAACCAGGATGACATTATGTCAAGTTGTCATGACAAAGACATCCTCTGGTAATGTCATCCTGGTTAATGTCAAGTTGTCATTACAAAGACATCCCAAACTAATGTAATGTCAACTTGTCATGACCAAGACAACGTCTGGTAATGTCACTTTGATTAATGTCAAGTTGTCATAATCTAGGCAGAAGTCATAAACGTTTATGACTTGTTTATAACGTTTATGACACGTTCATGACCGTGTCATGTCATAGTTATAACAGTGTCATGTCACGATTATGTCGATACCTTCAAGTAAAGTGTTAGCTATAACTTTATCGGTTATCAGCAATTTAAAACACAGATACAGATGATGTACAATCTGCCATATTATCGGCCCAAATAATCGGCGTGGAGTGAATCTGGTCCTGAATCTGTCCGGAGCTGCAACTTTCGTGTCAATAGTTAACTCATTAGTACAGCAAATGATCTGAGAACAGCCGAAAGCTTAGCTGGATGCAGAAATCAATCATCAGTCTGTGAATGACTCATCTCTGCTACTTTTAATAAAGTATATTTCATAGATATATAGCTCGATTAGCTCAGTTTAATAACCGTCATTATGAAACATGATGTTTGCACTTTGATCACTGTGTATCTGGTACTACAGCAAAAATGAATCGGCACAGATTAGTGTGTTGTTACAACTTCATCATCAGAGGTATTTTTCCCCCAATGTTTAGTTTGTGAAATGTTGTATTCAAGAATAACTGCGTGTCAAACTGTCAAAAGTCCCTCCTGACCGGTGATTAAAGTCACTATCAAGTCTTAAAATCCTACCACTTTGCTTTTGTTTTTCAACCTGGACCCTGTTTCCCCATGTTTGTGATGGGAACAACAATCTTTGACATCGGTCCAGTATTAAGCGAGACCGTAAACAAGCTGCAGAGTTTAACGGGCAATTACGTTCAATTTCTGTCCACTAAAAGTGTTGTATTTTGCCGCTGACAGGCTCAGATTATTATTCTGACAACATTATGAAAGGAGCCCTACAGAGATAGACCTTTGTGTTAAAGAGTAAGATCCTTTTAGTTTAACCTGACACAGCCCTGAAATCTCCTTCGCTAAAACCGTCTTGGTTCATCTTTCCACTGTTCCAACAATCACCACTCTGGTTTGGTTGAAATAAACCCTTAATTCACCCATTTACATGTGGAAATATGCTGGCTCTATACACGCTAAAAGTACTGATTATTTACATGGAGTCTGGTGGGTTTGGGGATAGAGATCTTTGAGTGGACGCAAACTGACGGTGAACATTTGCCCTGTGTGATTACATTGCAGCCCGGTTCACGACTGCCGGTTACTCGCTCAAAACTGGACCAGTCACTTAGACACCAATGCTTGAAGAAACAGGGTCCAGGTTGGAAAAAAGAAAACGTAATTACCCTTTAAAGACAAAAGAAGAAATCAGTAAAGAAAGGTGAAATCATTTTGCTGCTGACCTGCCTTACTTCAGAATGCTGGACACAAAAAAAAAAGAATTGCTTTAAAAATAATAAAGTGATGAACTTTTTGTTCACTTTTTAAGGGGGACTTTTTTCAGTTTCACCGCTGAATTCTGCAGAACAGAAAAACAAAACCAGCCAAGCTTCTGATGATGTTTTCTTATGTTTGTGATGCAGCGGTTTGTGTCTTTGTGCCAGTTTTAGAGACACCGTGTCTGTGTTCAGCCTTCACAGCCAGCTCGGCTTTGTTTCAAAGTTTAACCACTAACAGCACTGGGGTTCTGCTCAAGTCTCAGTTTGATTTAAGAGCCGACAATTTACTATTTTGTTCTGATGGTTCCACATGTGCAGAAGCCCTAAATTCACCTTTTTCCACAGTTTACAGCCATACAAACGGCTTTGACTTTTATTTTGTTTTGGTGACGGAACTTTGACTTTTTCATTTCATCCATAAAATGTTGATAGCGGAGTTAGACAGTTTGTAGGTTGAAACGAAAACACTCAGATCTTGTGAGTTAGGGTTAATTCATTGATTCCAGCGCTAAAGTGTTCAGAAAAACCTTCAGTTTAGGTTCAAAATCTGTCAAAACTTTTTTTAAAGGGGAACTATGCAGTTTTTTTTTAGCTTAATTTACCTTAACTGAACAGCTTCGGCGTCATTGGAATGGTTATGTGACTTTTTCCGCGCTCCCCCCTAGCGCCTGTGAGCGGAAAAACCACCCTCGCAACTTTGGACCGGTGAGCCGGTGGCCTCAGCGTCAGGAAGTATCACGTGATATCAGGTCTCGCGATGTAACGAAGTGCTTCACAGTACTGCACACATACAGGAACCGGCTAGCAATAAGAACAAGGTAGCCATGGAGGTTTTCACACTATCGTCATGGCTGAGCCGGAAAAAAAGAAGCAGAAAGCTAGGAAAGCATTGTCGGAGGAACGGGGGGGGGGCTCTATAGAGAAACCTGTAGGGGGAGCTCTATAGAGAAACCTGTAGGGGGGGCTCAGCTGCTGGAGAAACCTGCCAGCAAAAAGCCAGAAAACAGTGAAGAAATGGCCCAAACTGCATAGCGCCCCTTGAAGTAAACTTTAAAAAAAGAAAAGATGTGGAACCAACAGAAATGAAATGTATTTAAATGATTTCCTTCAGCGGCAGCAGAGCCTCAGTGCTTCATTACAAAGTCTCTATTTAATAGTTAGTTGTACATTGAGATTAATGTTCCAGACATAAATAAATTGTTTCTATCAATACCGGCGAGCTGTGATGTCTTCATTACAGGTTGTTTTTTTTTTTTAAGAAAGATGCAACACACGGATGTTTGCTTTTATTAATAGTTTTTCTTTAATGTGTTCTGGAGAGTTGTTTCATGTCACAAATCTGTAAAAACAAAAACTTAGATTGTTTTGACGTCATTTGTATAAATTACAACTTCTGTTATTGGGAACAAAAGTATCTGTTAATAATCTTTAAACAATTATTCACAATTCACAATTATTATTGGAAAGCAATGCATTCGCTTTTTAGGGTTTCCCCCAGAAAAGTAGTTTAGCCCGGTGGCAACGAGGGCCCGGTTGGGGGCCCGGTTGGGGCCCGGTTGGGCCCGGTTGGGGCCCGGTTGGAGCCCGGTTGGGCCCGGTTGGGGCCGGTCACAGACTGATGGCAGCAGATTTGGGCTCTACATTAAAGTCAGTGCTAAACTCTAACTGAATGTCTATGTCCCAAGTCTCAAACCGAGCCGCCCTTCTGTGACTGTAGTTTAAAAATGTCTTAAAGAAATACATTACCAAAAAAAAAATCCCAGTGGCTTAGACCTGGTGGGGGGGCAAGTTAGGCCCAGTGGGCCACCAGGCTTGCGATACACTGGGGGGAAACCCTGCTTTTAGTTTCCCTCTTCCCCGTCCTCTCCTCCCCCCTCTTCCTCTTCCTCCTCTCCCCCCTCCTCTTCTTCCTTCTCCTCCTCTTTCCCCCCGGTCCCTCCCAGTCCCGTCCCCCCCGGTCTCCCGGGTGGTCTTTGGCCCTGGCTCTGCCCTGCACTCGGCCTCTGGTTGTGGGTTTGAATCCCGCTGTGTGTCCCTCTGGGCGGCTCTCTGCTCTCCTCGCTGGAGAGAGGAAGAGGAGGAGGAGGATGAGGAGAGGGGTGTGTGGAGCTGCCGGACCATCCAGCCAGAGGATTCCTCGGCGTGTCTTCGTCCTGCAGGTCAGAGTCTTCATCACTGCAGACAGACAGTATGTGTGTGTTCATCGATACGTTCTGCAAAACGCCTCTAAAACAGAGTTCTACTCTGAAACGGTAGAAAGAAGGAAGGAAGGCAAGAACAGGTCGAAAATAATAATAAAAACTTTGAAAGAAAACACAGTAGAAAGAAGGAAGGAAACACTAGGACGATAAAAGTGACAAAAAAAATCAAATAAGTGACAAACTTTGAAAAAAGAGACAAAAACTTTGAAGAAAAAAAGACCGTAGAAAAAGTCAGGAAGAAGCCTAATAACATGAGCCCTAATAAAGTTTTGTAGAGCTTAACAAAGCCTGACCACGGAACATACAAAGCTTTTATTTTTTTTATAATGCACTGATCGGCTTCCTTCCAGGATTTGAGTTCCTTCTCTTCTCACCTGTTTTGCTCTCGGCGTGGCGGCGGTGTGTTTGTATCCGTTGATGTGATATTCCCGTCCGAGTTTCCTCCCTGCGGCTCCTCGCTCTCCTCGCTGGACTGAGGGGGAAGCCGTGGTTTGGGGGGCCTGCTGGCCCGGCGGCAGGGAGGCGCGGGGCCGCGGCACTGCTGCGACGGCAGGCTGTGGTTAAAGTGGGCCGCTGCCATGCACTCTGCCGTCACTTTGTCACACACGCACTGCAGCTTATCGCAGACGGAGACGCCCTGACCTGAGGGACGACACGGGGGACATCCAGCTTCAGTCAGTGTTAGTCCGTGTTGTTTCCAAATAAAAGGTACGTTTGGCCTTTATTCTACTCTTTGTTGAAGTGAATTTGGTAGAGCACGTATCGACCACCAAGTCCTGTCAACTAAGGCACAGATTACAAAACTTCAAATGACTCTTGAAATAAATAAATAGACTAAAATCTAGAGGAAAACATTTACATCCTACTGGCCACAAGAGGAATTAGATGTTAAAGGTCCCATATTCTGCTCATCTATAGGTTCATACTTGTATTTTGGATCTCTACTAGAACATATTTACATGCTTTCATAGGCGCCGATACCGTGGGTGCTCCGGAGCTCGAGCACCCTTCGAAAATACTGAGCACCCACGGAGGAAAAACATAAATCGGCGCCTATGCATGCTTTAATGTTCAAAAAACAGCAGTCCTGACGGCTTGTTTAAAGATACAGTTGGGCTGTGTGGATTAAGCAGTATTTATTTATCACCTCAATCTGCTTTATAATAATATTTTACAGTATGGGATCTTGAATAACACTCAGCGGTGGCAGATGCAGGTTCATCTGGTTCCTGCAGATGTTATTGAATGAAATCCTCCTTTTCCCCAGAACAGATTTGATGTCAGATTCAGGAAAAGGAGCTTCTGTGGTGACTTCCCTGTTTCCCTGTGCTGTAACCTCTGGCTGTAGCACACAACAACGCGCCGTACTCACATCGAGGTTTCCCGTTGTCGCAGGAGACGCGAGCGTTGAGCTTCCTCTCTGAGCGGCAGCCCATGGAGCCGATCTGCTTCAGGCAGCACTGATGGAAGAAGCAACACCTGATGAAGAGGAGGAAGAATGTTCAACGTTGTTTAGGTACGTTTTATTAGCTTCAAATCAGTCTCGCATAGCCAGACCTTCCTCCACAGCACTGTGGAGGAGGGTCTGGATAGTCCACACAGCATTCTGGGATGGGAGAAAAACATGCTCTGGTTTATTGGAATTTCTTTAAACCAATCACAATCGTCTTGGGCGGTGCTAAGTGTGTGTAAAAAAGTAATTTCTTTTTAATTTAAATTATGGACGTAGGAAAATTAGGACCTGTTTAAAATGATTTAAGACCTAGAACACAATACTTCAGCGAATTGAAGACTTTTTAAGGCCCCGCGAAAACCCTGTAATAAAATGTCATCACTGCTTATCCTCCTTATGTGCTGACCTGTCCAGCTGGTCCTGAGGCTGCCCCCCGCCCTCCTGTCCACAGTAGCAGCCGTACATCTCGTACTCGTGTGGGCACCGTCCCGTCAGGCAGTGCAGCATCTCCCCCAAAGCCGCCATTTCCCGCCTGGCTTGCCCGTCGCTGCCGAACACGGTGAAGGAGCGGCTGCATTCTGGGGAGATCGTAGGAGGAAACACGGGTACGGGGAATGCATTTAAAATACTGAACAAAGGGATTTGGACGTTGTAAAAATGCAGCTAAGATGCATTAATTAAAGGGCTATGGACGGATGATTAAAGGTGCTGTAGGTAGGATCAGGAAGATCCAGGACTTAGCCAAAGAATCTGAACATCGACAACTTCTCAGTCCCTCCCCCTCTTTCCGCTAAAGCCCAAAACGGTCTCCTAGGCCCCTCCCCCCACAAGGGAGAATGAATGAGTGTGCATGAGCAGTGATTGACACGCAGTTAGACACCCCCCCTGGCCCTGATTGGTGCATCTGAACAGTTAGACACCCCCCCTGGCCCTGATTGGTGCATCTGAACAGTTAGACACCCCCCCCCTGGCCCTGATTGGTGCATCTGAACAGGGAGCTGTGGATTTCTGTAAATCCCACTCCAGGCTGTAGGTGGAGCCAGAGGAGCCAGATTATTTTAAATGACCTGCTTCATGTAGTTCTACTGGAACATAGGGTCAGTTTCAGCAGATATGACAGAAAGGGAGTTTTAGAAGTCTTACCTACT